>NW_027366477.1:0-71533 GCF_046119375.1 Phyllobates terribilis
TATGGGTGAGCTTGATCTTCAAAACCAGGAGGTTGCTTCATGTACACCTCTTCATTCAAGCTACCATTGAGAAAAGCGGTCTTGATGTCCATTTGGTAGAGATTGAAGTTCTTCAAATCGGCGAAGGCAATCAACAACGGAATAGCCTCCAAGCAAGCTATAGGAGCGTAGGTCTCGTCATAGTCTATCCCTTCTTGTTTACTATAGCCTTGGGCAACCAGGCTTGCTTTGTTCCTCACAAGGTTCGCTAGATCATCGATCTTGTTCCGGAAAACCCAATGCATTCCAATGATGGACTTGTTAGGGGGCATGGGAACGAGCCTCCATACTTTATGGAGCTCAAACTCCTGAGATCTTCCTGCATCACCACTATCTAGTCTAGATCTATGAGAGCTTCCTTGACGTTCTTGGGGTCGATTAGGGAAACAAAAAAGTGGAACGTCACGAGATTATTGAGCTGGGAACGAGTAAAGACTCTGTCTACGAACGAAGTAAGAATCTGGTCTAACTTATGCGAGCTCTTCTATTGATAGTTGTGCATGTTCATCGTGACAGCTTTGGGAATGAGATTGAGTGAAGCTGAAGCTGGATGAGAAGAGGATGCCACTGCGGAGGTCACTGAAGTCAAAGGAAGGGTCGCTGGAGCAGTTACGTGGGTCGTTGAAGGCGCTGAAGTCGATGGAGCGTCCTTCCTAGGGGTCGCTGAAGCTGTCTTCGAGGTCGCTGGAGCTTTGGGAGGCTTGCCTTTGTACTTGGAAGATTTCCCTGGGCCACACTTGGGTCTCGGTGAAGCTTCTTTAGGGGGAGCCACAAAAGTGAAAGGGGGCGTTGAAGCAGGTTAGGGGCATGTGCCAGTGCTGGGGGAGTCCATCACTTCTTCAGCTTGACTTGTGCCTTCGTTGGTGGGTTGATCTGCTTCAGGCGTCGCTTCTGGAGGATCTTCTTGAGCGTCATATGGAGCTGAGTTTGAGTTGGAGCCTTCATCTTAAGCACCTGCATTTAGTGGAGCTTGCAGTGGTGCTTCATCATCATCATTGTCGGTCTCGTTGGTGGAAACTGAGGAGGGATGGTGATGATGTGTCTGGGGTGAAGGGGCCTGGCTCGTCTCAGCTTTGTTGGAAGCGTCCTTGGCAGCATCCTCTGGAATGGGCCTCTCATCGAATGAGACAGGGAAGCTATCTTCTACCTTCTTAGTTCTCTTGTTAAGTGCCTGTAAGCTTTACTGGAAGGAGAGTAACCAAGGAAAACAACCTCAACATTATGAGCATCAAACTTACCAAAGTCGTCCTTACCATTATTGTGCACATAGCACATGCACCCAAAGACACATAGGTGTGAGAAGTTAAGAGTCTTCCTTTTGATAAGCTCGTATGGTGTCTTCTCTAAGATGGGTCTCAGCATGGCTCTATTGATGATGTAACAGGCGGTGCTTATAGCTTGTGCCCAGTAGTGCTTGGGAAGGTCGCTTCCAAGTAGCATGATTCAAGCCATCTCTTCAAGCATCATGTTCTTCCATTCTACCATGCCATTCTGTTGTGGCGTCCTGGGCGCTGAAAAATTGTTATTGATCCCTCGTTCCCTGCAAAAGGTTAGAAATTGGCCATTCTCGAACTCTAGCCCATGATCTGAGCGAATAGAGATGAGAGGGACCCCAAGTTGCTTTTCCAATAGTAGAACTAAAGACGATAATTCCTCAAAGGCTTTGTCCTTAGTCCTGAGAAAGAGGGTCCAGGTAAAGGGCGAGTAGTCATCCACAATAACATATATATATCACTTACCTATAGTGCTTTGGAGTCGTATTGGACCACATAGATCCATGTGGAGCAACTCCAAAGATCACTTGGTCATCACCATCTTCTTGGTAGGAGCTAGGGGTTTCCTAGTTAGCTTGGCTCGCGCACACTCAGAACAGTGATTCATCGTGTCTGGTTTTATCTTAGGGAGACCGCAATCTATATCCTTTGAGTGAAGCTTATGCAAGAGGTGCAAGCTAGCGTGCCCTAAACGTTGGTGCCATAGGTTGGACTGTTATTGAAGGGTTGCTAAGCAAAGGTGCCTTGAAGGAGTAAAGGAGTGATCAAAGAGATATGTGTTGTCAACTCTCTTACCCTTCATGATTACCTCTTTTTTCGAGTCTCTGATCATGCACTCGGAGGTTGTAAAGGTAACCTCATTTCTTACTTGGTCACAAATCTGAGCCACACTCAGAAGATTGAACTTTAAGCTATCCACCAAGATTATAGTTCTGATTTGGATGTTTGGTGTGAGTTGGACGCTTCATGTAGCTTACATGCATCCTTGTTTCTTGTCCTCGAAGGAGATGCTTCCTCCTTCACTTGATTAAAACGAGAGCAGAAATTTGGGGTCCCTAGTCATGCGACATGAGCACCCACTATCTGTGTACCACTTGCCCTGCGTCTCAACCGCATACAAGAGAGACCAGGTTTTGGGGACCCATCGAAGCTTAGGCTTCGTGGAAGGGTTATTAGAAGCACCCCCTATTGTAGTGTTCCTAGGTTTCTCTTTAATCTTAGAAACAATAGGTTGGTATAGTAGGATGGGTCATTTAAGTCCACAACCTGATTAGGCTTATTTTTATACCTAGCATGAGATTTTTCTCTAAGCATCATTTTAGCCTCACATTCATGCACTCTATGACCATTCTTTTGACAATGCGTGCAATATAGGTTCCCATGCACGTAGCCATATTTACCCTTGCCAAGGCGAAAGAGAACCTTCTTTTCCAGTTTAACCTGTTGTGGCTTGGACTTGGCTTGCTTCATATAGAGCTGGTGTGCCTGTTGCCCATGGAACCATCTTGTGGTGTCCTTGGGGTTCTCCTCGAGCCCTCTCATCTTGCTCTCAAGATATTCGTTCTTACTTTTACAAGACTGTAATTCTTTAGAAAGACATTCGATTTTGGCAGTCACTGATATGGGAAGTGGAATATCCTTTGATCTAGATGGTGGTAGCTTAGAAGTATAGCCTAAACCAGGCCGCGCTCGAACGAAAACCATTTGGTTGACAGTTTTTGTGTCGATGGACTGGTTCAGTTTATCCAACTTGTCCAATTTTGAGTCAAGCTTAACTGAGACATTTGAGTCTGAGGGAGGCTTATCGCTCTTGCCCTTACAAAGCTCGCAGAACTTCATAACAATAAAAGTGTCAACCTCCGACCTTTTAGACAGCTCAAGTGTTTCAGCTTTAAGGGAGGTGATCTCATCAGCATATTCATTATTTTGACTCATTAGTAGATCATAATCCTCGATTAAGCCTTGACACAGGTTAATAAGTTCTTTTGTAGGCAAAACACTAAGTTTTATGGAGGATACCTGAATAGGTTGATCGTCATCAGACTCCTCCTGAGCCATCAAGCACTTGCCCTTCTTGTCTTCACCAAGATCGAGCTCATCGTTTGAGTCAACCCATGTAGTGAATAACGCTTTCTTGGGCTCTCTCTTACTCGTGCTAGAACCGACCTTAGCGTTAGTGCATGTCTTTGCCAAGTGACCTTTTTGTTGACAGTTGTAGCAGGTCATGTTGGTGAGGTACCTTTTTGCATTATAGTCCTTCTTGAAGTTGCCTTTACTCTTAAGGAACTTCTTGACCATCTTGGTCATCATTTCCACTTCAGCGTCCTCATCTTCTTCATTGGAGGTCTCGCTTTCGAGTTGTTGGAGGACTCTGGTGAGTTTGATTGCGGTGTCCCTTGAATCTTTCACAGAGTGATCTTGCTCTTGATCTTTGATTTCTTGGACCCTGAACTTCCCAGCGAGCACAGGTACTGGGAGTTCTTTGGTAATTCGGTCATTAGCATAATTTTCCTAATGGTGCCGTATCTTTGATGCACGCCATGGATGAACGCAAGAGATAGAGCCCAAGGTTCATTGACGACTCCGACGGCATACATTTTATCTGCAAGAACTTGGAATCTTGAATGGTAGCTCAACACACTTTCAGTTTCACCCATCTTGAACGAATGGAACTCTCACTGCAAATCAAACTTCCGATGATTCTTCATAACGTCACTTTCCTGGTGCATAGCGACCACAACTTTCCACATATCTTGTCGCTATGCTCATGATTTTATCCATGTCTTTGCGTTGTAGCGAATCCAGGATCAATTGACGTACTTTTGCATTCTTCTCAATGAGCGCGTAATCGATTAGACCCCGGGGCTTCGTATCTATAGCAGCAGACACCGTTTCATCACCTTTTTCGATTATGTTCCAGCACTGCTAATCTGTCTGTTGAATTTAATTCTTCATCATAGCCATCCACCACTCGAGCTCTCCTTCGATGAGAAGATGTGTCTTGTTTAGAGAGATGCCGAGATGGTGCGCATTGATCTCCTTGTCTTGAGGCATGTGGATTCTTGATTGTGAACTGAAGAACAAAGAGAGAGAGAGAGAGGGGATTGTGGGAAGAGAAAAACGTAGAGAAAACGTAGAGGTTCTTGGAAAAAATACTTTGCTCTAATACCAATTGTCGGATCTGGCGATTCTCCACAGGCCAAGTTTCAGAACTTAGAGTTTGCTTTAATGGCGGAAGAGAGAAGCACAATGTTATGAATAAGAACAGAATTCTCCAAAATGTGAGAGCCGTGATTCAACGTGAATCTAGGTTTAAACTCACAGTTCTCTTTGTATTAAGCATTCTCAAATTTGTGTTCTTACAAAAGGATTCTCTTTCTTTTTCCTTTTTCTCTCATAAATTCTATTGAGCTACCTTAACACTCTCTTAGAAACTTACAAACATACGAACCTCTCATAGGTCCAATAAGTTTCCTATCTAGAGAGTTCTATAAACTCAAGCTTGCTATACAAAATTAATTAGCAACATGCCTTAATTCTTATTGGTCTTAAAGAAAGGAATCTTGAGTCTATTAGCGCGCTTTGCTTCGTCCAATCCAGACATGCCACATAGAGAAGCTTGCTAACGGTTTCCGAGCACACTTCCACGTGTGCAACAACTTCTTGACACGCGTACGGTCACAAATGCACAAACTGTTTACAACATGCTTATTCAAGAAAAACAATTAAAACGTGCTAAATAAAATAGCTTCAACAATAAGCGCTCTTTTATTCTTCTGAGTTATTCTTGATTTTTCTCTTAGATGTTCACTGGTCAACTTGCTTTCTTCAGCTTCCTAAGGTTGCTGAACTGAATACACGGAAATCTTCTAAGCGAACTTGAACTCAACTTGATTTCTTCTAAGTGAGCTTCACGCGTTATATCTTACATCTGTAAGCTACCTTCACGTGCTTTGAACTCTACACACACTTGAGTTCCATTGAAATGAAATAAGTTTCAAACATCAAAACTAAGAGAAACTACTTAAGCTACCTTCGCTTAACTAACATGACCTTTTAGCGCAGATCTGGAAAAGAGACGTCCTGGCTAAGAACCCTCTTCCATCCACGCTTTCTCTAGGAACAGATCTGGGCTCTTTGACTTTTTTATCACATTGACCTGAAACCCGAACCATTTTTTACTATATCTTGGCTCTATTTCCTTACACCCGGGCTAAATAGCCTTTTGTGTAGTAGTGATCACTTTTTCTTACATGGAACCACCCTAACTAAAATGTCTATTGTATTGAATCTTTACTTTCATGTCTTTAATCTTTACTTTCAGGCTATGGATAAACGATTATCAATTCAACTATGGTATAATCGAAAGCTTGATACGAGATCCAACAACAAAAAAATGACTAGTTTCACTTGAAATCGAATCCATGAGTAGAATTGACATTAAATTGGAAACTGAATATACTTGGTTGGAGGAAGAAAAAGTGAATACAAATTCCTTTGAGAAAAAAAAGTAAACAAATACGAAGAACATTGTCACTAATGTGGAGATTTAAACAGGAGAAAAAAAAAGTAAAAACGGAGATTCAAACTCTAAACATAACTAATTTCGGATTCAACCTTCGTTTAGGACACAACTATTAGCGTTGGTTGTACCGCTTAGGTCAACGACACCACCTATCGTCAATAGCAGCCTTACGAGAAGATGGGTGCTTCATATCGTCAATTGCCTCAAAGAGTAGGAGGTCGGTAATGGAGATTGCAAGGAGGGTGACGAGGAGAATATCGACTGGTGACAAGAGTGTTAGTTCGAAACCAAAAAATGAAAACAATGGATTTACCGAAATGTTTGGGCCGTCGAATAAAATCGCCAATGAAAAAACCAAAAATGGAAGATTGCTGCGCCACGGTATAAGAGCCGTTGGCTTAGAAACGATTTTACCCAAACCACCGGAGCTTAGTCTGAGAGGGTGTTGTCCCCCAAGATTAACACAGCACCCTTCGCACGCGAGCTCTCGCGGGAGAAGGATTGGAACCACAGGAATATGCTCAGAAATGAAGAGAGAAAGGAGAGAGTTTTTGTTGTAAATTGGTGTGTCTAAAATGAGCAACAAGAGCTTGGTTTTATAGAGAAATATTTACCTACCACATTTAAAGGCTCTACCTACCACCACAAATAAATGCTCACCAAGAAATCAGCTTTTAAAGAGAAAAGAAAGTTTTACCTACCACAAATAAAGGTTCTTTGAAAGGAGGTTTTACCTACCATAAATGCAAGGCTAAAAACCACTTTCTACATTTCAGCACTATATAAAAAACCCAACAATCCCCCACAAGTGCAGAAGTATAGTAGAAAGGTTTGAAAAACAAGTTCTGAGCATATCTATAAAAGGTTTGAAGCTTAAGCAAAGGTATCTTACGATTTGAACCTCTACGTAGTGAAAGTCAAGTAGTTCTATCATAAGGAGAGTGAACGAGTCTGGAACTCTCCTCATTCAAGGACTGTCCTTAACAACACACTTCTTGTCAAAACATTCATGCGGTTCCTCGATAAGAGTTTAGCCACAACTATCTCGGGATGCTACAGAGCGCTCTAGAAAGATCACCCGTATCTTTCATAGAAGGAGGCTAACCCTTCACACTCTGGTAGGTGATTCATCAAATTTTTATCACACAAGAACCGCCCAATACGGGCTATGAAAACATTAAGAGTCTATGACTCAACCTCACATAATATCATCGGTGAACTCATCAAGTCCGTCTCAGTAGGACCACCCAAATTAGGGCTATGAGATCATTAAGAGCTATAGCTCAACCTACACATACACTAGTCGTAAGAATGGGAATTAGTGTATACCATATGAGTCTTTTCACGGCTCCGTTTGACCACAACGGGGATCCACCGAGAATTCCTCAACACATGGGCTTTAGTCCCATTCCTCTTGACGAATCAAGGACCAACCTTCGGTTCAGTCCCTTAGTCAAAGGATCAGCTATGTTCCTCTCTGTCCTCACATACACTAGTCGTAAGAATGGGAATTAGTGTATACCATATGAGCCAATTAGGCCATTCGTTATGAGCTGTCTCACAGACTCATGTCTAATCCAAATGTGTCTCTTCTTGCCATTATAGGCATTGTTCTTGGCTACGCCAATAGCTGCCATAGAGTCACAATGTAAAGAAATAGTAGGGGTTTTACGCCCCCACAGTGGTAAATCAACCAGTAAACTTCTCAACCATTCAGCCTCTTGACCTGCTAAGTCTAGAGCAATAAACTCAGACTCCATAGTAGATCTAGCTATGCATGACTGGTTACAAGACTTCCAAAAAATAGCACCACCACATAATGTAAAGACATAACCACTAGTGGAGCTAACTTCATCATTATCAGAAACCCAGTTTGCATCACAATATCCTTCTAATACATTAGGATAACCAACATAGTACAAACCCCAATCCATGGTGCCTCTAAGATATCTCAATAATCTGTTGAGCACAACCCAATGATCTCTACTAGGGTTATGGGTATACCGACTAAGTCTACTAACATCATATGCAATATCAGGTCGAGTACAGTTCATCAAGAACATCAAACTTCCAATTACTTTAGCATATTCATTTTGAGAAACACTATCACCATAGTTTTTCATTAATTGCATGCTAGAGTCATATGGAGTTCTTACTGGTATCACATCAAATTGATTAAACTTCTGTAATACCTTCTCTACATAGTGAGGTTGAGACAAAGTGAAGCCACTCTTTGTTCTAGTTACTTTAACACCTAGAATCACATCTGCTTCACCTAAGTCTTTCATATCAAACTTATAGGATAAGAATAGTTTGGTTGTGTTAATCACATTAATATGACTCCCAAATAACAACATGTCATCCACATATAGACATATAATAACACAATCAACACCAAACTGTTTCGAATAAACACAAGCATATGATCCATTTACCTCAAATCCAAAGTCTAAGATGGTTGTATGAAACTTGTCATACCATTGCTTTGGAGCTTGCTTCAAACCGTACAAAGATTTCTTTAATCTGTACACTTTGTTCTCTTGTCCTGGAACCACACACCCTGGAGGTTGTTCCATGTAAATCTCCTCATTAAGATCACCATTTAAAAATGCAGTTTTGACATCCATCTGATGTACTAATAACTTATAGCTAGAAGCTAAAGCAAACAATGCACGAATGGTCGCTATCTTAGTAACAGGAGAATAAGTGTCAAATAAGTCAATACCAGACTTTTGAGTATAACCCTTAATAACTAGTTTGGCCTTATATCTTTCAACAAAGCCATCGATCTTAAGCTTCTTCTTAAAGATCTATTTACATCCTATGGCTTTTATCCCTTTAGGCATCTCTACTAGTTCCCATGTATGGTTGGACATAATTGAATCTATCTCACTTCTAATAGCATCTTTCCAAAAACTAGCATCCAATGAACTCACAGCTTCATCATATGTCTTATGATCATCCTCTAGCATATGCACACTAATGAATGTATCATTCAATTCATTCACATCATTGAGTTCAACCAAATAAGAAGTCACAAAATCAGGACCAAAGCTAGTGGCTCTCTTTTGTCTTTTACTCTTCCTAGGTTCAATTTCATGAATAGGCTCGGAAGGTAAACTTCTAGACGAATATGCAACATTAGGCATAGAATCAATTTGCACAACATTTTTCTTTAAAGGAAATACATGCTCAAAAAACTCAGCATCTCTATATTCACATATAGTACGGTCACTTAAACACATGAATCGATAAGCAGCGCTGTTATGGGCATAGCCATTAAACACAGCATCAAAGGTCTTAGATCCAATTGCATCTACTTTGAAAGCAAGCAATCCTACCTTAGCTAAACACCCCCACACTTTCAGAAATTTCAGGTTAGGTGCTCGATCTTTCCATAATTCGTAGGGTGTCTTATCTAGCTTCTTATGAGGTACTCTGTTGAGAATATGGTTCGCAATCAATACAGCCTCACCCCACATATTGTCAGGTAAACCGGAACTCGAAAGCAGAGCATTCATCATCTCTTTAAGAGTTCGGTTTTTCCTTTCGGCTATACCATTTTGTTGTGGGCTGTATGGAGCTGTAAACTCATGAATTATACCATTTTTCTCACAGAATTCCTTCCAAGAGGTAGTGACATATTTACCTCCTCTATCTGATCTAATCCTTTTAATCTTACGATTCAATTGGTTTTCTACCTCAGCCATGTAAGTGTAAAACACATTTTCAGCTTCATCTTTGGATCTCAACAAATACAATCTCGTATATTTCGAATGATCATCTACAAATGTAATGTAATATTTCTTTCCACCTCTATATTCGGTGTTCCTAAATTCCGCTAGGTCTGAATGTATCAATTCCAACAATTCAGTTGCCTTCTCTTTAACAGAATTAAAAGGCTTTCTCTTAAACTTATCCTCAACACATACATCACATTTTCTATGATCATCTTTAGTCAAGTTCGAGATTAGTCCCATTGCATGCATTCGATTGATAGAGTTAACATTCACATGTCCTAGTCTAGCATGCCACAGATCCAAAGACTCAACGATATAAGCAGAAGAAGTAGCAATTTCATTTCCATCAACAGTCTCAAGGAAGTACAACATGTTGTTCCTATATGCCTTTCCTAGGAAAATACCATTTTTGGTTAAAACAATTTTTCCGCGTTCAGTCACTTGCTTAATACCAGCAATCTCAAGCAAACCAGCAGAAATTAAGTTCCTACGCATGGAAGGCACAAATAGTACATTCTGAAGGGTAAGAGACTTCCCTGAGGTGAGGTTTAGCTTCACCTTGCCCTTCCCCATCACAGCAAACGTGGCGGAGTTGCCCATGTACACCAGATCGGCACCAGAGGCCGCCTTGAACTCAGTGAACAACTCCCTGTGGCGCATATGTGCCTGGTTCCTCCGCCATCGATCATCCACTCAGTTGTCTCCGCAACCGTGTTGACCTCCCTGACCACAACAACAAAGTCCTGCGCCGTTTCAGATAGGTTCGCCTGATCTGGATTGAGCAGTTGCGACATCTGCATCTTCTCTGACTTTGAAGGAAAATCGTTTCTAAATTGTTAGTTCAAAACCAGAGAATGAGAACAATGGAGTTACCGAAATGTTTGGGCCGTCGAATAAAATCGCCAATGAAAAACCGAAAACGGAAGATTGCTGCGCCACGGTATGAGAGCCGTTGGCTTAGAAAGGATTTCGCCCAGACCACCGGAGCTTAGTCTGAGAGGGCGTCGTCCCCCAAGATTAACACAACACCCTTCACACGCGAGCTCTCACGGGAGAAGGATTGAAACCACAGGAATATGCTCAGAAATGAAGAGAGAAAGGAGAGAGTTTTTGTTGTAAATTGGTGTGTCTAAAATGAGCAAGAAGAGCTTGATTTTATAGAGAAATCTTTACCTATCACATGTAAAGGCTCTACCTACCACCACAAATAAATGCTCACCAAGAAATCAGCTTTTAAAGAGAAAAGCAAGTTTTACCTACCACAAATAAAGGTTCTTTGAAAGGAGGTTTTACCTACCACAAATATAAGGCTAAAAGCCACTTTCTACATTTCAGCACTATATAAAAAACCCAACAAATAGTCGCCTAGGGTTTTGCGGAGGATCTTGGCGGGGGTGGTTGGCGTTTGTGGTACCATCTTCCTTCTCATTGCTCCCTCGTCCCTCTTCTCCCTTCTTCTCGCCTCTTCATCCCTGACAGATGCCATCGCCTCCTCGACATTGTGGTTAGCGGTGAAGGCTCCACCGTTGAGTCCGCTATTTTAGATCTGATTAAGGCTCCGTTAGCTAAGAACTTAAAATTCATTAAGGTAGTCGATTTAGGTAGATTGTTATGTATCTCCTTCCTGAACGACATTTTAAGTTCAAATTTTCATCTACATGCAAATTTTATCTAGCTTATCATGATTCATTTATTTTTTTCCACAATCTAACAATCTAGCAAAAGCTGAATTATTGAAATTTATCATCAAATTAAATTCAGTTATCATGGGTCCGTTCGGTAAAGGTAGATGAATTTAATTTTCCATCTAGCTGAAATATGATAGCTGAATTTAATTTGGAGAAAAGCTAGCTGAACTTCAACAATTCAGGAGCTGCTAGATTGCCAGATTGTGGGAAAATTTTGCATCTAGCTGAAATTTGGACTTCAAGTACTGTTCAGGAAAGAGATACATGATAAGCTACCTAAATCAGCTAGTTTAATGGATTTTAAGCTGCTTACCGAACGGAGCCCTATTTCAGCTAGATGGAAAATTAAATTTATGTACCTTTACCGAACGGGCCCTAAGGCATAAAGGAAGGGATGATGGAAAGGGTAAAAAGAGAAAAAAAAGGTTGTAATTTTTTAAAATAGAAGGGGTATTTTAGTCATTTAAACCTATTTAATAAAAATCCTCATAGATTTCGTCCATGGAATTCTCCATGTGAGAAAACAATTATAACAATATGTGGAATGATTTCATGCAAATTTTACGAACTAAGGAGTGAATCCTTGCAAAAATAACTTTCTTCATTTCTTCTTTTCTTGACCGAGTGAAAATGTTTAAATTGTATATATGATCTGCTCAGTTGATAGAATAGTACATCATGAATTGTAGATTTCAATCTCAATACATTGAACTTGATTCAATACATGTAAATGCATATCCAAGAAAACCCTTAATTAACTTATTCCATTGGAAACATGAGTGCTTGAGTGTTTTAGCTTTTTAAAAATAAGAAATACAAAGACTCGATTCTACATAAGGCGATCTAAATCATTAAAAACTGATGATTTTTAGAAAATCCTTAATTTTCAAAGCTTCTTGGAAGGATAACATGAATTCTTGGTAAGCAGAGTTGTTGCTATTATGTGCCCGGATCATGTGAGTAAGTAGAGTACAATGTTATGTAGATTTGGATAGAAAATATGTTGTTTGATTGCACTATCGAAGAACATGATTGAACTTGACAACTTGATGTTGTTCTCTTGATGCCATTAATTACAAGAGCAATTTTCCAAGTGCATTTAAGACCGTTGATTACCGTATGGTTTTCGCCTTCCACAACGACACATGAAAAATCTAAGCCATAAGCAACTTTAACCCCTATCCGAGCGGCAAAGCTTCAACTTAAAGAGCATTATGAGCTTTAAGTGGGATAGACCCAAAATCTAAGATTTTACCTGTATTGTCCCGGATGATATAAGAACCACGATCAAAGTTATCTTTATATGATCCATCAAAGTTAAATTAACCTGGTTTGTAGGACTTAATCTTCCTATGATTAGAAAAAGGTTCACTCGAATCTACACTTTTTCTCTACTTAACTTGTCTACAAGTGTTATTAATCCATAATTTATATTGAGATAAACCACATGCAATGAGATTTTAGATTAAAGTACTTTTAGATTTGCTATCATTACGAAAAGTGATATTATTATGCATTTGCTATCATTAGAATAAGAATTTCCTTCTTTTTATTCTAGTCAATAAACACAATCCATAGTATAATTTGATATTTTTAAGCCTAAAACATACTATATATTGATTTTGAAACTCAGTTATGATAGTTATTTAATGTTCAAGAGGTTTCAGGGTAAGGGCTTGTTTGATATCGATATCCAGATATCAGGTATGGTTATCAAGATGTAAGATATGGATATGAGATCATGTACTAATATTAGGTATGAGATATGAGTATACATATGAGTGATATATTTGATATACTCATTTCTTGGGAGATATCAAAACATACTCTAATATTATTTTGATATATGACATACTTATCATCACACCAAATAATATACATCAATTTGATACTCCATCCGTTTCCTAAAAAAGATTTCGTTTGGTGTTTTTGAGACAAATAAAGGAAAGAAGAAAGAAAAAGTGAAGATGAGAGAGAAAAATGAAAATTGAAATGATTAGATAAGAGAGATAGAGAGAAGAATAAATTTGGATAATTTAATGAAGAAAAAAGTATGTGAAAAAATGAATTGGAAATTATGAAATTATATTGAGAGGGTTAAATTAAATATAAAAGACCTCTTAAAACATAAAATGAACGGAGAGAGGATTAATATACTAGTTCTACCAACATGTCACATGTCCTTTTTTTCGACCAAATTTCTAAAGTTTTAAGTTTGAGGCTTTGAGCTTGAGGTATCTAGCAGCTTTAATTGCGCCACGTCAATCGCATCTATCATCTCTAATAGAGGCCTCATGAATTGGTAATTCTGATCCCGAACTCGGAAGAGCAGCAATGGCGACCGCGGGGACTACAAGGTTACCTGTTCTGGTCTCTAGAAATTACTCTCCTGCTCTGCTCTGCAAATCCAACAAGCAACTTCTTTCCAGGAGAAAGGATTTCGCAGATTTTCCGAGGAGAGAACATCTTGGAACCTATAAAGCCGTTGGTGGATCCGCGTCGCCGGCGAGGTTGAGAGGAATTCAGTGCTCGAGTAGGCCTGCGGACGATGAAGGGGGCAGTGATACAGTGTGGAGAGTCGCACAGTTAGGCCTCTGGACACAGAGGCCGTCTACATTTTGTGGCTCTTTTTGCTTCCTTATGCCCCGGTAACCAATTCAGATTCTACTCAGTTCAGTCCTAGGATGTGCAGGCATCGTGATTTTAATACTTCTTGATTTTGAGCTTCAACATTTGGTATAAATCAACTCCTATTGTTTCATGAACAGGGTGATCCTGTGTGGGCAATCAGCTCAGAGACGATCAATTCTCTCATTGGCCTATCCCTCAATTTCTTCTTCATCCTGCCATTAACAAATGCAGGTAAGTTATAGAATTAGTCTACCATATAATGCTGAAACTATATTCCTCTTTTCCTCTTCATACAACTGATGGGTTGCTTATTTTGTCCTTTGTCCTTTGTGCCAGAGTAGTTGGCATCCATCTGCTTGAGGCTCCAGTTCTGCATCCAGTATGTACCATACAGTAAATGGATTATTCTGCTACTATCAATACAATCATGAAAATTGAATCGCGTTAAATAATTACAAATTCGTTTCTGTTAGATGTCGGAAGGACTATTCAACTTTGTTATTGCTTGGACCCTCATGTTCGCTCCTCTACTATACACTGATCAGAAGAGAAATCGGTTTAAGGGATCTCTCGATGTTTTATGGGGACTTCAGATGTTCCTTACTAACAGTAAGTTCCTAAAAGAAAAACTCAATACATCCGTTCTTGTTCATTTGTTCTCCTGTCTTGAGCATGGCCTGTATCCATATTGACAGCGTTCTTGATACCCTATATGGCCATCAGAATGAATGATGACGAACACGATCAACCTGCAAGAGAGACTTCTAAGCTGGGCTCAGTGATGGTAAAAGGTTCACAAGCAGTTGCAGTTATCGGCGGTTCGGTCTGTCTCTTATCCATATTTTGGTCGTTCTTTGGTAGAAGTGATGGTGATTTTGGAAGTTTCAGTCAGAGATGGGAGTTCTTAAGGTCGTATCTGGGGACGGAGAGGCTAGCTTATGCTTTCATATGGGACATAGTTCTCTATACAGTTTTTCAGCCATGGTTAATCGGGGAAAACCTACAAAATGTGCGGAAAAGCATGGTGAGTACTCTGAGCTACATTAGATTTGTACCGGTAGGCGGCTTGATCTTGTATCTTCTCTTTCTCGACAAGGAGCAATTTGATTCCACGTAGGAGTTTGACGGAATTTCTGTGCTGATCTATGTCTGTGATTTGGCTAACACTTGCCACATGATGGCTGTGAATGACCTCGTATTTGCTCCTTCCAAATTAATCATGCGGACGAGATCGAAGGAGCATTATCCTTGAAATGCTCCTAAAAATAGTTGGGGTTGACCTGTTCATAATTTTTATTTCAATTACTATTCTATCACGTTACAGAGAATACACATATAGTTTCATTACAAAATGTTTTTTCTAATGTGATCTTGTGGGCATATAATATACTATCTATCTATGATTATTATTAAAATAGTTTTCTCTTTTTTATGTGTAATTCATCTAAATAAGAACATCATTTATTTTATTCTCAGATTATTTATAATCTATCTATCTATATAGTAACTATTACTAAAGTCGGTTTTCTTTTTAATACGTGTCATTCATGATTCATCTTGATAAGTCACACTATCATTTTTATTTTCAGAATTACTTAATCATTCTATGTTTATTTTTATTGCATTTTCTCTATTGGTTTAAAAAAAGCTGCATTTTCACTATTTAATGTACCATATACATGATTCCATCTATTTTTACGAGCTAGATTAATTATTTAAATATTATTTTGGTTATATTCTTGTTTCTTGTAAAACTTTGACCATATAGTAATTATCAATATATATATCAATATTATATAGAAGTATTAATTTATTTCTAGAAAAAACTTAAAAGGAAAATCATATGGAGAAATATTCTTTGATTCTATGTGTTATTTTTCGTAGAACTATATATTGTTTTCCGAATTTAATGGCTGTATTTTAAAACATATGTAACAAAAGTAACGTTAACATGGTTTTTTAAACTATGCTATAATATCGACATCATAAAAGGAACGTGTATTAATTGTATCCACATTTATCATTATTTTGTTCATATTTGTCTATTATAATTGTATTATAAGATTCCGTGCAAGGCACGAAAAATATGCTAGTGAACAACCTCAACGTGGAGGTAAAATGTCTTTTTGCTCTTCTCTTAGAGGAGCATATACAACCCTTATGTACAAAGAGAAATTATTCAATGATTAAATTTATACCTGTACACTGGTTTCCTGCCAACTAAATTTATACATGTGCAACTGGTTGTTCTGCTCAACAACAACCTGGGGTGCAGATGGTGTTGAAAGTTCATGATTTATATGTTCAGAGGTTGTGGAAGCAGTAGTAAGCTACAACTACGATAGAAGAGAAGAAACAACTAAAGAAGGCGAAGAAGATATCGGAAGAATAAACAAGTAAAGGAGAAGAATCGAGTTTAGAAATTACCTTATCCATGTTTGTTGTAACTTTCCTCTGTTGTTGCAAGATCTGCTCCTCAACAAACTGTGGCTTTCCCGACAACTGAGGCACCTTTTCTATGGCGTCATCGAAGGATTCTAAGTGGCAAGCAAGGTGGCGCTCTCTTGTGGACCGAGCATCATAGATGTTTGACGTGCCAAACACGTTATCAAGTCATTTGTTGTAGCAATGGACAATGTGATATTTTCATGCTTTTGGTCAAATATCACATTCATTCGGCCTAGTATTCTCAGAACTTTTGAATCAAAGATATGGCTCCGTAAGCATTTACTAAACCTATCATGATCCCATAAAGACAACAACAAACTCAACAGAGAAAAAGAAACAACATACCGTAAAAAAAACTATCAAAGCAGAAGTCGCACAACTCCTAGAAGTATCACAACAAATCAAGGATAAAGTTGATGTATAGAGGGCATAGCTGAAGGCTAATCACACAAAACTTAAAACTATGAAGCAATAAATTATCAAACAAATTATTAGAGTCAGATAATAAGTAGATGTATAAGCATAAACAACTACTATAACTTAAAATTGAATGAACACTCTGCCAAGTTTCTTTGTAGGGTTTTCTCTCACAATCATTTCCACACATTGATACTCTTTTCTGACAAACCTACAAATGTGTTGTCAAGAATAAAGGTTGACCAAAGCTTAATTTGTTATCCACCTAGACATCGTAACTATTCAGATGTGAACTATCGTTAAACGGATAACTCACGATATCTAAAAATAAAACGTGTTTCCAAATAATTACATGAAGTTTTAACTAATGATTCAGATGATAATGTTTTAAAAACTAAGCAGAACCAGAATTAATTCAAATAACTTGATTCTAGACTGAAACAAAATTATTGAGGACTTCGGTGAGGGGTATTCTGGGTGGAGTGAACTTGGTTTGGAAGGTTGTGATGAAGGGGCGCAATTAAAGAGCGGAGTGTGCATCACTCTGGGTTAAATGGACTTGTTGGCGCAAACACTCGTGGGTAGTGTTTTGGATTATGCTAAAAAATCGGATTAACTTTCCTCCCCAGGTAGTGTTTTGAGTATGAATGAGGCAGATCAAGCTTGCAAAGATTGATTCTGTATGAATGATGAGAGAAGCACCCCACCTAACTCTACATATTTGTTTATTTTATTTATAAGTTAATCATCGTGTTCCTCTTACTATCGATTTGATGTTCTTACTTGCTGATGAGAATGGCATAACATGCTTATACTTCGATCTTTTAGCGGCTTTTCCACATTTGGGAGCTGGTTCAGGGCGCAACAGTCAATGCTTTTAAGGCTCGGCACTTTCTTTTTCTTCCACATTTATGAGAGCATATTTGTCAGGGCAGCGGGTGTGACTATTTTTGGCAGTGGTTGTTGCCTTTGTTTTTCTCTTTGACGATACACAGTTGAATGTGTGGGTGCAGGCTAGCTTCCTATGTTTTTTAAAACTCCGAAGGTGGATCACCGTGGTTGCGGTCGTTGCTATTTTGATAGTAGTCGCCGCCTTTGATCTACTCATTTACGAGAGCATCTGAAGAGGGGCTGCAGGCGTTGCTTATGGGAATGTGAAGGAATTGTGTCCTTTAATCAAAGGTGCAATTACTAAATATAAAATAGGATATTTAATGAAGATTTAATCACCGATTATTTTAGGTAGTCATGTGCTTATGCTAAACCAATATGATTTATGGATTTTATGTTATAAAATTCATTGCTATTATATATTGGGTCCTACGAGGTCACACCATAAGAATATATGGACTGGATCAATGTTTGAGAGATTATATAAAGTATATAATATAAAGTTATACAAGATATGACTTAGAGCTTATTAATGATAAAGATTTATTATTAATATATCTATATATAAAGTTATAAAAAGTTATACAAGATATGTAAATCTATGTATAAATATATTTAATTAGAAGATTAAATATATCTATTGGTGGATTATAAATATGGATGACCTTTCTTTGAGAAAGATATCAATTCATTATTTTCTACATAACAAAAGCTCTAAAGGTTTTATCTCTCAAAAGACAAGCCTTTGATTCTTCGTTCTAGCAACCGAAGAAGAAGGCAATCCAGATCTTTCTACTCGGGGTGGACCAACTAGAGGAGCTTCATTTGCGGCTCTCGATCTTCTCGTTCATCCGGAAATTCGAGCATCAAGAGGTATTATTTCTTCTATACCTGAATCCAATTGGTTTATGCATTAGATCCTTCGTTAGATGTCAGGAAATCGTTTCCTGCAATTCCGCTTATACGCATCTAAATCCCTACAGTGGTATCAGATCCTCTTGCATAAATTGATTGGTTGAAACTTTTGATGTATGTTCATGAGTATTTCAATTTCAAAGTTAAAGATGTGAACTTTAATTTATTTGTCAGGAATTTTATTCTACGTATTCTAATTTCAATATGAATCAAAAGAGTTTGATTTTAAAGGCTTATGTTCGTAAGTGTTACAGGATTTTCTTTTCAATAAATAAATATAAAAAAATACACAAGATTTCGGTAATTGTTACCGGCGAGAACAAGCCGATTTGGATTCGGCGGTCCGACGAACACCGGCTGCAGTGATTGCACCGAAGCCGGATCTGGGTATTCGGGTCGTCTTGACCTGGCGGGGTGTGGACTGATGGTTGCGAACCACCCATGAATCCAGACGAGTCACCCTGCAGGCTGTGCAAGCCAGATCTGGGCAGACTTCGCCTAGTGGCTGGGGGTCGAGGTCAGAGGGCGAAAACGGCGTGGACTGGTGAGTTCTACCGTGGTCGGAGTCGGAGTTGGGTTGATCGGAGTCTGAGCGGGTCGAGACCAGGGGGAATACATGCGTTTGTGGGAATACACGGCTGCGGTAAACCTAGCTAGAAGACGATTCTCTGTTCTGAGCACTGTGCACAATTTATATATATATTTTTATATTTCTTGCATATTGATCTTGAAATATAATTTAAAATTTAGATTAATATAGGTATTATTTGTTGAATAAATCAGATTTATTTAATAATAAAGAAAAAGTTTATTTTAGGATATTCTCTATCAATTTAAATAAGATTTATTTTGATAAATAAAGATTTATTTATTCTATAAGATATAGAGATATTTTATTTAGTTAATTTTGAATTAATATAATTAAATTTTATCTAAGAATATTAGATTCTATCTTTGACAAATTAATAATTAATATTAGATATTAATTTTATTCAGATTTTTATTGAATTGAAATAATGAGAAATCGTTTCTAATTCTAAATAGTTAATATGATTAATTATTTATGCTTTTTATGTGGATAAATAGCATCTCTCACTAATTTCTATTTTAAATATTATTATTGTATGCATGTTTAATATTATGATATTATTGCATGCGGTGACTAGTATGACCCAAATTAGGATAGATAAATACGATCTGCGTATCGTTATGTTTTTCTTGTACACGATCTGTGTATCGTTATGTATTTTTTGTAATTTAAATTTATGCAAGAGTATTTTCTTTAAAAAAATTTATGTAATACTAGAAGACGAAGATCCTATGTTGTTTGAAGGATGGTGATCCAAGATATCAAGACTTTAGAAGATTAGATCTTTTTAGAGGCCATACTAAGAACCAACCCTATTATTGCATTGTGTGAATGTCTTATAATTTCTTGCTTTGCATGTTTGTTTGTCTGTTTATGTCATTTTGTTTTTACTTATAGATAGACAATCATTGCATGCTTAGTCCCTTAAAAGAATATTGAGATTGCCTTTCCATGTCATAACCACGAGGCCTTTGGGATTCGTTTGATAGTTTTTGCCTTAGCGAGGTGTCCTTCTTTGACCATTTGGCTAGTGCGGGTATGTCTAATAGGGGCATGCTGCCTTGAATTGTTTGACTCAACAAGAGACCAAAAGACTCAGTTTTGGATCTTGAGGCATAGGATGCGCTTAACATTAGATGTGGCCATCAACCAAGAATTATAAGGAGTTATAATTAGTAAAGTGTTACTTACCTTGCTTACATGAGACTTGGGAAGTGCCTTATTACGCTCGAGTTCATCTAAAATAGGATCTTGGAATCATTTTACTCACAAGGGACAAATTAAATTGAGTAGAATGTGCAATAACTTAGTTTTATAACCTTTTATGATTTCAAGTTCTTGCATTTCAAGCATAATTTATCTGCATGTTTTCAATTTCTGTTTTGTAGTCACTATGTCTGGCGAAAACCTCAAATTCACACTACGCTCAATAGTTGAGAAAAACAGGCTGAACGGCGCCAACTTCCTCGATTGGAAAGGCAACTGAGAATTGTTCTCAGGTCTGAGCAACAAGAGGATGTCTTAAGCACACCCATCCCTGAATAGGTTGGCCCTAAGAAAGATGTTCTTATTGGTCAATAAAGGAAAAGGGTTCAAGAAAGGCCCACAGCAGAAGCATCAATACCAAGGGAAGGACAAGAAAGTTGCTCAACCCAAAGTACCCGCACCAAAAGTAAGGGTAGCTGCTGAGCATGAATGCTCCTACTGTAAGGCTAAGGGGCATTGGAAGAGAAATTGCCCCCAAATATCTGGAAGATAAGAAGAATGATATATCTTCTTCAGGTATATACGTTATTGAAATCTTATCAGCTAGCTCCAATTATTGGGTATTAGATACCGGTTGTGGTTCTCACGTTATTTTGAATGTGAAGGACTGCGAAATAGGAGACGGTTGCAGAGAGGAGAGATAGATTTCCCCGTTGGAAATGGAGCAGTAGTTGCTGCAATTGAAACCGGAGATTATAGTCTACCTCTACCTTATGGATTAGTTTTAGAACTTAATAATAGTTATTTTTTTCCTTCAATCTCTAGAAATTTAATTTCATTTTCAGCTTTGCGCCTTGAGGGCTATGAACTTATTATTGTTGATAATGGTTTTGACATTTACAAGAATGATATTTTCTACGCCCATGCCATTGAGAATAGTACTGGACTATACATATTGGAGCCCAAATCTTATTATTGTTGATAATGGTTTTGACATTTACAAGAATGATATTTTCTACGTCCATGCCATTGAGAATAGTACTGGACTATACATATTGGAGCTCAAATCTGAAGTATATAACGTTGTTACAAAAAAGGCAAAAGTCAAATAATATAAGTGAAGCCAACCTATGGCATTGTCGCTTGGGCCACATTAGCATCAAATGCATGAAAGAACTCCAACGTGTTGGTCGTCTAAAATCATTTGATTTTGAATCCTTTGAAACATGCGAATCATGCCTAATGGGGAAGATGACAAGTTCACCTTTCAGAACTACTGAGCTATTGGCTCTTATACATACTGATGTTTGTGGACCTATGAGCACAGAAGCTAGGAGAGGTTGTCGATACTTCATTACATTTACTGATGACTTTAGTAGATATGGGTATATCTATCTAATGAAACATAAATCTGAATCTTTTGAAAAGTTCAAAGAATTTTAAAATGAAGTTGAAACACAAACTGGCAAGAAGATAAAGAAACTTCGATCAGATCGAGGGGGTGAATATTTGAGCCAAGAATTCGACCATCATTTGAGGAGCTGTGGTATAATAACACAACTCACTCCACTAGGTACACCACAACTGAATGGTGTGTCTGAAAGGAGAAACATGAAGTTATTAGACATGGTCGGATCCATGGTGAGTTTGGCTGATCTTCCAACATCCTTTTGGGGTTATGCCCTCACTACTGCTGCGTTAACACTAAACATGACTCCGTCACGATCAGTTGACAAGAAACCACATGAGATATGGTTTGGGAAGCCTCGCAGCTTGTCATTTCTGAAAGTCTGGATTGCCAGGCTTACGTAAAGCGTTTACTATTTGATAAGCTCGCACCTAAATCAGACAAATGCTTTTTTATAGGTTACCCCAAGGAAACGAGGGATTATTATTTCTACAATTCCATTGAGAACAAAGTGTTTGTTGCTCGAGATGGTGCCTTTTTGGAAAAGGATTTCTTTTCCAAGAAGTCAAGTGGGAGAAATGTCCAGCTTGATGAGATTGAAGCTGAGCAACAAACTCTACAGCAAGAGAACATAGAAGATGCCATAGAGGAACTTGATTTTGGAATATTACCTTCTCAAGGTGAAACTATCCAAAATCAAGATGTAATTCCTCAAGCAAATGAAGCAACTGAGGTACCAAATACTGATGTGGTCAATCCTCCTGCTGAAGTCTCTCCAGCTGTAGGACCACTTTGGAGATCAGACAGGCTAAGGAGGCAACTTAGACGATATGAGGATTTTCCCGACTACTAACATTGATATTCTATTCTTAGAGAATGATGAGCCTGCTACCTATAAACAAGCTATGACGGACACCAGCTCAGAAAAATGGCTTGCAGCCATGAATTCCGAAATGGACTCCTTGTCTGAAAATCAACTATGGGACTTGATAGATTTGCCTGATGGGGTGAAACCCATTGGATGTAAATGGGTCTTTAAGATTAAGACAGACAAGGATGGAAATGTTTCTGTTTATAAGGCAAGATTAATTGCCAAAGGATTTAGATAAGTTCATGGTATTGACTATGATGAAACATTCTCACCGGTCGTAATGATCAGGTCCATTAGGATAATCCTAGCTTGCCGCTTATTATGACTATGAGATATGGCAAATGGATGTCAAAACCGCTTTTCTAAATGGAAATTTAGAAGAGAAGGTATACATGATGCAACCGGAAGGTTTTGAGGATCCTAAGAATCCTAGGAAAGTATGCAAGCTTAAGAAGTCTATCTATGGACTTAAGCAAGCATCTAGGAGTTGGAACCTTCATTTTGATGAAGTAGTCAAAAAGTTTGATTTCATCAGATGCGAAGAAGAGCCCTGTGTTTACAAGAAGTTTAGTGGGAGCAAAGTGGTCTTCCTAGTTCTATATGTGGATGACATATTACTCATTGGAAATGACATTCCTATGCTAGAGACAGTTAAGGAATGTCTTAAGAAGAATTTTTCAATGAAAGATCTAGGAGAGGCAGAGTACATATTAGGCATAAAGATCTATAGAGATAGATCTAGGAGACTTATTGGTCTAAGTCAAGGAACTTATATAGATAAAATCCTTGCTAGATTCAATATGATGAATTCCAAGAAAGGATTTCTTCCTATGCAACATGACTTACATCTCAGCAAAAGCCAGTGTCCTAAAACACTGGGTGAAAATGAGAGAATGAGTAAGATTCCTTATGCTTCAGCCATAGGATCTATCATGTATGCTATGACATGTACTCACCCAGATGTTGCGCACACTTTGAGTATGTGCAGCAGATACCAATCAAACCCTGGAGAGGCACATTGGTGTGCGGCCAAGAACATTCTAAAGTACTTAAGAAGGACTAAGGATGACGTTTTGGTGTATGGAGGTGATGACGAGTTAATCGTCAAGGGCTATACTGATACGAGTTTCCAGACAGATAGAGATGATTTTGAATCTCAGTCAGGGTACGTCTTCATTTTGAATGAAGGAGCCATCAGCTGGAAGATCTCAAAGCAAGGGACAATAGCAGATTCTACAACAGAAGCAGAGTACATTGCTGCTAGTGAAGCAGTTGAGGAGGATGTCTGGATTAGACAGTTTATACCAGAGCTTGGTGTAGTTCCTAGCATTTCTAGAGCTATTGACGTCTATTGTGATAACAATGGCGCCATTGCTCAAGCCAAGGAACCTAGTTCTAGTTCTAGATCCAGACATGTCCTACGGAAGTACCACATGATCAAACACTATGTTGATAGAGGTGATGTGAGGATCTGCAAAGTGCACATAGACGGAAACATTGCAGATCCTTTAACCAAGCCCATGCCTAGGCCCAAGCATGAGAGTCACACTCGGGCCAAAGGGCTCAAACACATTGGAGAATAGTTTTGAAATATTTATTTTTGATAAAACTTGTTTATTGTTATTACAAACACTTATTCTTGATTCATATATATGATTTTCATATTATTATTTAAATTACTTGAATTTGAATAAAGTATCCAATTAATTTTGTAGTTAACAAATGGGTCCATCAAAACTGTTCTGGCGGATGAAGCTCCATTAAGTGAAGTGAAATTACAAAATTATTAAATTGTCCGTGGTATTAGTCATTAATTTGGATACAAATGACTTATTTTAAAGACCATATTGTGAGATTGATTGACAACACTGGGTTTCATGTGTTGTAGGGACACAGAGATGTCTAATCAATTACATAGATGTGTATGGTGATACATATTGGGCAGACCGTTCTTAGGATTCTGTGGGACATTACTACAAAGTTATAAGATTATTCATGATTAGTGAGTTCCTTAGACATGAGTACGATATAGTCTTCATTTGGCTGCTGGTATGTCTTTGACGCTGCTAAACGCTGACCGTAACAAGAAGTTATAAAAGTAGTGATTGGGATTGCCAAAAGTTGAGTGGGAGCTATATTTTTACAAGATTGAATATGTCCTCCTATTCCGTGTATACCATGATACATTTAGAAAGGAATAGTGTCTCGACCACTTGAAGAGTGAGAACTGAAAAAACGCATGGCCATGCTCAGATGGATTATTAATAATCATCTGTACTGACAGTTCGATCTCAAGAGTTCAAGAAACATATTTGGCAGAAAAGATGAGTTTAATCATATAGTCAAATAAGACATTAAGTGACAAAGCAATTTTAACATTGCACACTTGTTTTAAGGACAAGTGGGAGATTGAAGGAATTGTGTCCTTTAATCAAAGGTGCAATTACTAAATATGAAATATGATATTTAATGAAGATTTATAATCCGATTATTTTAGGTAGTCATAGTGCTTTGCTAGAAGCCAACTATGATTTATGGATTTTATTTTATAAAATTCATTGCTATTATAATTGGGTCCTACGAGGTCACACCATAAGAGTATATGAACTGGATCAATGTTTGAGAGATTATATAAAGTTTATAATTTAAAGTTATACAAGATATGACTTAGAGCTTATTAATGATAAAGAGTTATTATTAATATATCTATATATAAAGTTATAAAGAGTTATACAAGATATGTAAATCTATGTATAAATATATTTAATTAGAAGATTAAATATATCTAATGGTGGATTAAAAATATGGCTGACCTTTCTTTGAGAAAGATATCAATTCATTATTTTCTACATAACAAAAGCTCTAAAGGTTTTATCTCTCAAAAGACAAGCCTTTGATTCTTCGTTCTAGCAACCGGAGAAGAAGGCAATCCAGATCTTTCCACTCGGGGTGGACCAACTAGAGGAGCTTCATTTGCGGCTCTCGATCTTCTCGTTCATCTGGAAATTCGAGCATCAAGAGGTATTATTTCTTCTATACCTGAATCCAATTGGTTTATGCAATAGATCCTTCGTTAGATGTCAGGAAATCATTTCCTGCGATTCCGCTTATACGCATCTAAATCCCTGCAAAATGGTCGATGCGTTTTGTAATTTCCCCTCCTCCAGATTTTCCTTCATCGTTTCCCTAAAGCCTTCGTATCCCTCAAGCCTTTTCCACTTCTCAAAGTTATAAAACTTACTTTCCAAATTTTCGGGTTTGCCTCAGTTTTGAAGAAAATCTCTACTGGTATTTTGCTCATGACTTGAGTCACTTGACTCATATGTTTTTCCAGATTCTGATGCTAGATA
Source organism: Phyllobates terribilis (assembly GCF_046119375.1). NCBI lineage: Eukaryota > Metazoa > Chordata > Amphibia > Anura > Dendrobatidae > Phyllobates > Phyllobates terribilis. The sequence continues at coordinate 25,993 of NW_027366477.1, forward strand.
TTGTGGTTTCTTGGAATTGCAAGTTTACTTGGATCATTTTATAAAGGCTCTCATTGATGGTGATATTGTTTTGCATTAGCACCTTCATCATGTCATCCATACAGTGGGATGAACTGGCACTCTGCCCTTGAGGTCGTGGCATGAATGGCCGAGCCCCCGGAGGAGTACTTGTTGTTGGTTAGGCTCTAGATCGCTCAATATGAAGTTGGATGATCCCTCCAACCAGGATTACAGGTGTTAGAAAAGGGATCATATTGAGGTCACTGCTGAAATCCTCCAATTGCATTTACCTCTTCCTATAACGTGGGACAATAATCATTTGGATGCAGATCATCTTAACAAATCTCATACGCTTTAGCCTGATGTGGTGTACCTTTCAGCTTCAGACACTTCATACCCTCTTTCAACAACTCAAAGTCATGTTGACCGGCCTTGGATTGACCACTAACAACAGTCTTTTGAGAACCTCTCCCACTATATTGCCTAAAATTATCAACTAGTTTGGCACATATGTCTAGAGCTTCTTTGTAAGTCATCTTCTGTGTATTTTGTCCACGTGACAAATGAACCGTTTGACAATCATCTTCGCAGAGTCCTTCATAGAGATATATCATCAACTCATGGCTATGCTAACCATGGTAGGGAAAACTCTTCACCAACTTCATGAACCACACATAATAGTCATATAGCGACTCATTAGCTAATTTCTCTATGTTGTAGATCTTCTTGAGTTGATTAGATTTAATTGTTGGGAATTACTTATCTAAGAACATTTTCTTCAGTGCCACCTAGGTGGTGACACTTCCTGGTGAGAGTGAATGAAACCGGTCTTTTTCATACTTCTTCAAAGAAAAAAAGAAAAGGATCAAAACCTCGACTAATCCCCAACAATATCAGATGACCTCATGCTAGTGCGAACATCTAGGAAGTCATCCAATGTTGAATGAGGTCCTCAAGCGGTGTTCCGCTAAATTTGGGAGTAGATGGACTACTTATGTCTTAATTTCAAACTTCCCTGCTTCCTCAAGGACGGGAAACCACACATCACATGTCGGCTGCTCCCATTTAGGAGCAGTAAGGGACTCTAGTTTAACACGACAATCCACCACATCATCTTCTTGCAACAATTCTCGCACAACATGGTGAGTCTGCAGTGGAGTTCTCTCGAGTCTAGACAAAAACAAGAGGAGAAATTCCAATAGAACATGTGTGAACCATAAAGATAGATTCACACCAAGATTGGAACAATTATCACAACACAAGATAAATTATTGCCTCCTCGACAATAGCGCCAATTTGATAATGGGATAACGGTCGGAAAGCATCGCTAAACTTTGGCGTTATGGAAATGTTCAAACAAACGACAAAACTAAACTAGTAGTCCTAGGAAGTAAGGCTCGAGATCCGTAGGGAGGTAACGATATCGTATCAGATGCAATTATGTCAATCATATTAAAAAAAGGGTTTTGTTGGATTTTTCCTATCTAACATGCAATCAACTAAGAAAGAATGATTATGAATGTCTTATGAGCGAGAGTTTACTTAGCCAGACAAATATCCACTTTCAGGTGACAAGGTTTTCCTAGATAATTATTCTATATCTTTCATGTAATGGAAGTTCCTATTCATGTCCCGTGTTAACTAATAGCACAACTGAATAATATTTGAATTAGATAACTAAATAATCATGAAATTATTAATAATTAAATTTAATAGAAACATTAAGCGTAGGCTTATAGTAGGATATAAACTAGCATAAACAACCAGATATTACACTAGTTTATATATAAATGCTCTTTTATAATAGACTAACACAACTAGATATTACTATGATACAATTGCCACTATAGGATTAGATATGCAACTCAATCAAATGAAAGTTCCTCTTTTGATCATGCTAGAAACTATAACATGCTAGAAACTATAACAATATAAACCTAGCAATATATGGAAAAGCGCATTAACTAGTTGATCATGCTAGAAACTATAACAATAAATCCTATTTGACCAGCTCAAGAGAAAATAACAAATTAAAGAAATAAATATAGAATGAATATCTCGCAACTCAATCAAATGAAAGTTCCTATTTTGTTTTGAATTGATGTTTTCTCCAACTCTAAGTAATCTTAAAAAATCCTAAATTAATTAATTATTAAAAATATAACGCAAAACTTATTAAAACTAATAAAATAATAAAGATAACTTAAGTTTTCAAAACTATTTCATATGTACTGCTGATGCAAGAGGCGTTCGCTGCTATTATGGCAGAAATCGTTGCCTTTGCTTTCAGCTTTATGAATCCACCAGGGTAGTGGGTGCCATCTATGTGACCGCAATCGTTGTCCAGATCTTCTCAGCAAAATCAACTTCAATCTTCTCTATGGTCTTGGTCATCTAATCTCTTTGGTCTTTAAATATTCATTGTTTTGGTCCTTGGTCTTCTTGATCTTCTAAACTTGGTCTTCAATCTTCTAAATGCTCCAAAATATGTCACATATATCATCATCGAGATCTTCTCACTAAGCTCCATATGTGCTCCAGTAATGCATAAAACAAAACCAAATTGATGCTAAAACCTTTCCTATAAACAAAACATAATCGTCTATATTAGTTTGCTTCCTCAAAATTTTATTTTGAAATATTAAGCGAGGAGGATGTTATAATAATTCTCCTAAAAGGTCGTAGATGGTGGTGTTGAGACGCACTGGTTTAGTGTTGACTACGAACATGACATGAAATTAATGAACGATTGGACGAAGATGAAATTTTGTGTGGATTGATTAGTTTGAACTCTGATACCAGTTGATACGGTTTGACGGGGTCAATGAAGAACGCGCACGATCTAGATTGAGTATTTCACCTGGTCGCGAATCGGGTTTGTGCTTGGATGATTAGGTTTTGCATTTGGATAATTTGAATAAGAACAAGGTTGGTGTTGGGATTAAAGGGAGGAGAAAATCTCTACTACAAAACTTAATCCATTCCAATGTAATTAGATACAAACAACAAAGGAGGTTTATATAGTCTCTAGAGATGACAACTAGTGTTTTAACCCAATGGTCCTTATTCTAATGGATTGGTCCATCATGCAGGAAGGATACACACGTACAAAAATAGTAATAACTTAAAAAGGAAATGCTAGACTCGCAGCTTTTCAAGAGTGGAAGATAAAATGAATAAATAATAAAAAAATAGTTCAACCAAATCTTTTCCAATAAGGATGCTAGGGTCTAGGTCCATTGTTGCATAGTCATGCGATCTTTGGGATGGGCATGCTTCATCATATGTTGCATTGCTTATTAGTTTGACATGGTTTCTTGTTAGGTTTGGATCTTTTTCCAAGTTCTAAACCGTCTGAAGTCGGTGGATCGAGATCAAGAGATATGGAAGGGGTCTTTCATCCCCTGTATTGCTTTAAAGTGTTCTATTGACATGTCGGGATTCGATAATAGAGTTTGTCTGGCTCTATATGATATGGAGATTATCAAGCCCTCTGGGTTGATTACTTAGGAGGGGACCGTATTTATTGCTTGTCCTATGTGGAAAAGGGCCACAAATTTGTAATGCTTTGCCCCAAAGATTCACCATTTACTTTTGGTCATAGAGAGGATGACTTCTTTATTAATGATAATGCATAGCCACATGTGGTGCCTCACAAGGATGAGGTGGGTCCTTCACATGGTTGTCGTTGACATTGAGCCTAGATTAGGAGCAACAATATGCTACTGTTCAGGACCTTACAGAGCTTATTGGCTGGTTTAATGTTATGATGATGTTTTAGTAGGACCATATGAGGATGGCTGAGCAGATTCAACACTAAAATGTCGAGTACCACAAGGCTCAGTTACTAGAGATGCAAATACATCAGCCAGAGTATTTTGCCCGCTTGGTGTTCCACCTTGGTGAGTCTTCTTTTCTCTTCCCCCTTATCATTTGAGTCCTCTTCTATTGCATTGTGGACAATGCTCGGTTTAATCATAGGGAGGGATTTATTGTTTTACTTAGTCTCTGTATATAGTATATATCTGCTAGTATGTTTCTGAGCTATGATAGTTTGTTGAGTAACTTCTGGATAGTTATGTTTTGTTGAATTCAGGAAGTAATTGATTTTTGAGGTTCTGTATTAAGGATTGTTGATGTTCAATTTTAGATTGAGTATGCATGATGATTTATTTTAGAAAAAAAATGAAAAACTACAAAAAAATGAAAAAAAGGAAAAAGACACAAAAATAAAAAACGCAACCACATTCCTATAATGAGTTCAAAATAATTTGGGATGATTCAGGTAATAAGCAGGTAACCCGGAAAAATATTAGACCTAGTTAATATGAGATTATTAGAGATGTGAGTCATGTGAGCCCAATATTGAAAGAAGATGAGTAGGTAGGTGAAAACTTTAAGAGACACCTAGGCCAAAGGAGTGAAAGACAAAGGAGTAATCTATAGGTTTTATCATTCTAGTGTGGTTTCATACAAAGACGTGATACATAGAGTTTGGATAGGCTACGGGGGAGTTATAAGGAGTTAGTTTGGTTTGAGCTTTATTGTACTCTCACATTATCCTTATTTTGGTTGTATGTGAGATTTTATGTTTAGTTGTTGTTATATGTAGGGTCATTCTTTTCCGTACTTCATGCGAACTTTTTATTATTATTGTAGAAAGTAGCTTTAATTCACTTATTCGGGAATATTAAAGATCTTAAGTATGGGAGAGTTTGATGTGATCTATTCTGTAAAGCGCATCTACCATGCTTTAGCACATATTGCATATGTATTCAGAGTTTTTTAGTATTGATTGTGTAATAGGGACTCAGGGGTTGAAATTGTTATAGTTGTTTTGAGTTCTTTGGAGTTGAAGAGTGAAAGTTTTGAAGTGAAGATCAAGTTAGAGTGCAAGTGAAGAATATAAAAAAACTCTGGAGCTTGGCTGCCGCTGGCGTCCAACTATCTTTGCATGTGTCCAAGCGTTAGTAACCACCTATAGATGATTTGAAGATGCAGAAGAGAAGCTCAACTTAGAGCTTGCCACCTCCGGTGTCATCTGTCCGTTGGCGGCATTGAAGTTTCATTTCCAGAGAATTCAATCTTGGAGCACAAGTATCGCCAGATTCTATCTAGCCCCTGTCACCATCCTTGACTGTTGTCGAAGTCAGTGGTCAAGAATGCTTTACCCGATATGTCTTTCCTAATTTCAACTAGTGAGACTTTCTATTTCTATCTAAGTTAATTTTAGTTATTTTTATGTGATTATTGGTATTTCCTATCATTTTCCCGATATTTAGAATAATGAGTTTATTAGATCTTCAAGACCTAGTTTCTATACATAAGGCCCTAAGGTTCTAGGAGTAACTTATCATTAAGTTTATGCAAATTGTTCTATTGATTTATTTTGTTTTCATGGTTGTGAGGAACTAATCCTTCATTATTCCACCTAACTATCAGAGTTTGCATTTATTTCTAAGTCATAAGTATTTTTCAATCGTCGAGATTCACTTATCCAAGTTATTTTGATTCTCTTCAGTGAATTGTTATTGAGTTATGTTTTTTTTTTCTAGCCTAATTATCTAAGGTTTTTAGTATTATTCATATTGTTAGGATTAATCAATATGGTGGGGAGATTTATTTAGTAGCACAACACAATTGATAAGAACTGGTTGTGATGTCTATTGTGAGGGAGAATTAATCATGGGTTTATTTGGCACGTTGTCTTATTCTATATGCCTTGTTAAGTCATTTGCAATTCTATTATATATTGTGTCGTGCGGGTTGTGGAAACCAATATGTAATAAATACTACTGATGGTGGTTGAACAAGTAGTTACTAAAGATCGGGATAAGAATAACTCATAGAAAACAAGACAATAGTAAGATGAAATACGATTATCAAATGAAATAAATTGTAAAGTGATATAATTGTATGGGGCACTTTTTCTCATTACTAATGCAAATCAATTATTACATATTATTCGTTCTATCAGAAATTATGTAACCCATCTTTGTGTTGCTTCCGTATTATTTTCAACTGCTTACACTAATGATTTAGATACCGGCTCCACGTGGAATTTGACTCTTACTTATCACTTACTTGTTATTTGATCAACTAGGAAACTCTATTTACATTGACAAGTGCCGACACACCACATCACATTACTGATCACATGAAATTATATATTGGTGACATAATTGACAAACAATTGATTGGAAACCGTGGTGGTGTGGTAAATGTCCATGCCAGAAGATTGAGAATAAGGGTTGAAATCGTCATCCTGAAATTATAGATTTGAAGCAAGAGACAGTTGGCGACGCCTACACAGAAGGGGAAAAGAAGGGAGGAAGCGATTCCCATTGTAGTGCTTTGTACAAGTTGGCGTGAATGTGAATGTAATTTTTTTAACAAGCGATACAAAGGAATTCTTAAAGCGGAATTCCTAAATCATCAGAGCGGGTGATCTTTACAAAATTCAGCACCCGTCTCGGGTTCGAATGTGAAGTTGGAAAGCTAGAGTGTACAAACCTATTGTTATGGAAATCAATGAATAAATCTATGTCTTCACCATTTTAGGAGCTTGTAGCAATGAAGTCAGCAGCCGCATTAGATTCTCTATGGATAAGCGAGGTCTAGAACTCCAAGAAGCTTTCTAAGATCTCTTTAGTGTCTTTAATGATACAAGCAATGTCCCAATGGACCTTCCATCTTCTACGAAGCGAGTGAATGACTGAATCGTTATCTCCTTCAATAACAACTTTCTGAAACCCTAAAGAATTGGCCGCCCTTGCACCTGCCAGAGCAACAAGGGCTTCAGCTTGGAGTGGAGTTGAAACATTAACTGAGTTTTGGTGAGCAGTGATAATATGACATATTGAGTTTCTAATGTAACTGATGAAGCTGCCAGCAGAGTTGACAACACTGTCAAATTAAGCTTAATCCAGTCATCGGGGGGGGGGGGGGAGACCATCCCTGTCTTTGGGTTGGATTTCTAGTCCTTAAATAGGAAGAGGAAGCAACACCAACTTCTATTTTTGTCCTTCTTTTGTTTTCTGGGGATCCACATTTCAAACTGCGAAAGAGCTCTGGCGATTAATTTTTCATGGGTCTCTAGGTATTTATATTCTTCCTTGGCAAAACACAAAGTTGTTATAAGTGACCCAAACATTCCACCATAGGAAAAGCGCAAGGTTACAATTCAGATTAGATGTCTTGAAAATATAGAGAGACTGTAAGAAGTCGTTGTCATTTGGGAGGTTGAAAGAGTATCCAAGACGAGTAGCTAAGATAGAGAACGTTTTGATGGTGAAATTGCATTGGAAAAATAGGTGGGTAGTGTTCTCATTAGTTTGATTACACAACCTGCATGTATCAGGAACTTTTTGGTAATAACAGCTAAGATGCTCTGTTGTATGAAGGTTATCCGAACAAGCTTTCCATAAGAAAAGTTTAATTTTAGGAGGAATATCAAAGTTCCAAATTTTATCATCAAAAACAATGTTAGTTCGAGCTCTCAGAGAGTTGAACACTAATTGATGAGAACATTACAGAATGGCTAGGAAACCAAATGGCCGAATCCAGAACATGAGTGGAGGGGATATAAATTTTAGCTATACTGGCTACAACATACTCAGGAAGGAATTGTCTTAGGGAAGCGGTGTTCCATTTTCTTGAATTATTAATGAAATCAGAGACTTTAGTATTAAATAGAGTGGGGGAAAAGTGGTCTTTGATGTTAACATGGGGGAACCAATGGTCATTCCAAAAGGAGATACGAGAACCATCGCCAACAGACCAAAGGATAGTAGAGAAAAATTCAATATTGATAGAGAGGAGTCTGTTAAACTGCCAGGAGAACTTGTGAGATTTCTGAATGTCCTCGAGACGGTTGCTTTTAATATATTTTTCCATAGATAATAGAGCACCATAAAGAATTAGGGTTCGAGGGGAGACGTCACAGAAGTTTCATCTGAAGGGCTTTATTATGTTCAAAGGATAAACGGATGCCAAGGCTTCCTTCATATTTTGGTTTACAAATCTTGTCCCAACTGATTAGAGAATGAAAGTTCCTATCATAGTTATTCCAAAAGAATCTCTTGTGAATTTCATCAAATTCTTCGCAAAGGCCTTTGTGAAGCAGAAAGCATTGCATGACATGGTTCATTTTAGCAGATAAATTTGATTTAATCAGAACAACTCTACCAGCCCGAGAGAGAACATTTGCCTTCCATTGAGATAATTGGTGTTTTAAATTGTTCTTATAAGATTCAAAAGTTTGTTTACATATTCTACCATTAATAATAGGGATACCTAGGTATTTTTATAATTTTGTTGTAATGAGGAGACCATCCCTGTCTTTGGGTTGGATTTCTAGTCCTTAAATAGGAAGAGGAAGCAACACCAACACTTCTATTTTTGTCCTTCTTTTGTTTTCTGGGGATCCACATTTCAAACTGCGAAAGAGCTCTAGCGATTAGTTTTTCATGGGTCTCTAGGTATTTATATTCTTCCTTGGCAAAACACAAAGTTGTTATAAGTGACCCAAACATTCCACCATAGGAAAAGCGCAAGGTTACAATTCAGATTAGATGTCTTGAAAATATAGAGAGACTGTAAGAAGTCGTTGTCATTTGGGAGGTTGAAAGAGTATCCAAGACGAGTAGCTAAGATAGAGAACGTTTTGATGGTGAAATTGCATTGGAAAAATAGGTGGGTAGTGTTCTCATTAGTTTGATTACACAACCTGCATGTATCAGGAACTTTTTGGTAATAACAGCTAAGATGCTCTGTTGTATGAAGGTTATCCGAACAAGCTTTCCATAAGAAAAGTTTAATTTTAGGAGGAATATCAAAGTTCCAAATTTTATCATCAAAAACAATGTTAGTTCGAGCTCTCAGAGAGTTGAACACTAATTGATGAGAACATTACAGAATGGCTAGGAAACCAAATGGCCGAATCCAGAACAGGAGTGGAGGGGATATAAATTTTAGCTATACTGGCTACAACATACTCAGGAAGGAATTGTCTTAGGGAAGCGGTGTTCCATTTTCTTGAATTATTAATGAAATCAGAGACTTTAGTATTAAATAGAGTGGGGGAAAAGTGGTCTTTGATGTTAACATGGGGGAACCAATGGTCATTCCAAAAGGAGATACGAGAACCATCGCCAACAGACCAAAGGATAGTAGAGAAAAATTCAATATTGATAGAGAGGAGTCTGTTAAACTACCAGGAGAACTTGTGAGATTTCTGAATGTCCTCGAGACGGTTGCTTTTAATATATTTTTCCATAGATAATAGAGCACCATAAAGAATTAAGGTTCGAGGGGAGACGTCACAGAAGTTTCATCTGAAGGGCTTTATTATGTTCAAAGGATAAACGGATGCCAAGGCTTCCTTCATATTTTGGTTTACAAATCTTGTCCCAACTGATTAGAGAATGAAAGTTCCTATCATAGTTATTCCAAAAGAATCTCTTGTGAATTTCATGAAATTCTTCGCAAAGGCCTTTGTGAAGCAGAAAGCATTGCATGACATGGTTCATTTTAGCAGATAAATTTGATTTAATCAGAACAACTCTACCAGCCCGAGAGAGAACATTTGCCTTCCATTGAGATAATTGGTGTTTTAAATTTTTCTTATAAGATTCAAAAGTTTGTTTACATATTCTACCATTAATAATAGGGATACCTAGGTATTTTTATAATGGAATCTCATTGTTTTAATTTCAGATTGTGAAGGTGTGGAGTCCACTTTTGTTTCCACAATATAGAGGATATCAAAATGATTTGATTTTAACCGTTATAGTTACGGCCGCCGTTCACCGGGGCTTCGGTCGCCGGCTCCCCTGTCATCAGGTCGCCGAACATGAAGGAAAGATCCTTTCTACGTTTTTGACAGCCCATCTTTGTCTCAGTAGAGTCTTTCAGTGGCCAATTGTTTTCGAATGGGTTCATTCAAGGGTCTAAAATATTACAAAGAACCCGACCCACGAATTCGAATTAGGACTTCGGACTTTTCGACCAAGCTTCTGCTAAACTTTGAAATTTGTTTTTGTTCGAATCATTAACAGATCTGACCAACTGCCCATCCTACCTCCTCTGCGAAGAAAATTAATTTCAGTAGTAAAGTTTAATCTACGAACACTTCTAGAATTCCAAAAGGCGATATTAATAAATTCACCGAGTAAGACCTGCTACAAGTCCTTAACAAGAGTTGAACAACAAACTTGCAAATATCATGGGTTCTACAAATAGACCACATATTTACTGAAACTGGGTACAATACATCCAAATATAAAGGTAGAAATCAAGATCAATATTCCAACAGTTTAATACATTAAAAGTACATCGATCAACACCGCAATTATCCAAAATAATGATCAAAAGAGAGTACGAATTGTCAAGTTTTGTGTGATTGCATAAGATAAAAGCTGAAATTTTAAACAGAGATAAGAGAGCCTAACCACTGTCGAGGGAGGAACACTTCCATAGGTAAAGGTAAAATTCAGAATCATGATTCCTGCGTCGGAGATCAACATCAGCACATAGGTCAATACATCAAAATTTCAAAATAGATATCAAAAGAATAAACAATATTTCAAGGTTTGTGACAAGAGTTGTGTCAATGAGTAAATTTATAGCTGAAATTTTAAAATTAAAGATGGTAGAGTGGCTCTCGCCGGAGACCAGGTGACTCTCACCTGAGATTAGGTGGATCTCGCCTATAGAAGGAGGTGGCAAAATTAGGGTTACGACGCTCACCAAAATAAATAATAGTAATCCAGCTGAAAATCTAAGGAACATCCAGGAAAGCAAAGAAATTCCCCAAATTGAAACAGTAGGAAACCATTAATTGTGCAAGGCAAAACCCTAATACTCCAACTCAAAAACAGGGAAAAATTGAAAAGTTCAGAAGTCAATAATTCTTACCTGGAAGGAGGGAGCAGAGGGGGAGACGATTCGTTGGGGATGAGCCAACAAATAAACGCCACACAAACGGGAGCTCAAGCGCCGGATAACAGACTCCCCCTTGGAGGCAGAGAATGGAGAGCCTCCTTGGAAGCGGAGAAAAGATAATTGGTGATACAATAGATGTCGATAGTGTGGATACATGAGGGGCTAGGAACTTGCAGATCAAGATCGGACAGGGACAAAGAACAACGAACACTCACCCGATGGAGGACAAGCAAAGGACTTCTGAAGCGCCACCAGATAAGGCCGGAAGAACATCGACACTCGCCAGAAACAGGGAACTGGGCACCAAGTCAGAGAATAGAAGAAGGAAATAACCTAAGGAGGAGCAACGCCACCTTCAAAAGCACCCCTCCGAATGACACGTCCTGAGTAACACCGGGACTGACAACAATAACCAACCAAGACAGGGGAAGAGCAGTCAGCGATGGAGGAGCGGCGTCAGAGCTAAGGAGTGGAAGGAGAAAAGGCGGGGAGCAGGCGAGGACGATGGGCCGGAAAAGCAACGACGGAGGCCACCAAATGGCCTCGAATCGGCGACTCCAGATTGGCGGACCGTAATCGGCGACTGCGGGAAGAGAAGGGCGGTCGGAGGTGAGGAAATGAGGGCACAAAGACTGGCGGCTAAAATTAGGGTATTGGAAAATGTTGGGTTCCGTTTTCGGATTTGAGAGAAGAGAGGTTTTCATTTTACGCAAAGTCAAGCAAGTTCTTGTTAGATTCAGTGTAAATTGTTGTGAATGTAAATTTAACATTTTTATGCTTGTGAATTGAAAGTACAAGTCAGTTATTCGTATGTGCATGATGCAGGCGTATTTGTGTAGATCTAATGACATGTACAACACGACACATAGCTTGCACAATTGTATTTAATTTTTTTATATCTAAACACATATCTTTTTTTTGGCGAAAGTAATCTAAAAGAGATATTATGAAGAACTTGATGATCGGTGACATTCTTTATTTTATAACATAATAATTATTTTCACAAAACACTTACCCTTATAATTATTCGATAGATGTATTAGTAACTAGGCAACAATTTACTTGATTCTATATTTTAGATAGATCTGTACAAACTCGGGCTCAAGTGGGTTTTTTTTCAAATGTTCTGTCCAGATAAGTGGGCCGGAGTAAGCCCGTCCGGTGGATTCGGGTTGGATTTACTGTCCAAGTCCCTGCTCGTGCAGGCCGGGTAGCCCATCAGGCAAGCCCGATCAAGACTTATACATATGTCTAAGTTATAAATCAATTTTACCTACTAAGTAGTATAATTAATGAATTAAATGCTTATTAATTTAAGGTGTTGAAAATTTATTATAATGAGTTAAAAGATAATTATCTAAGAAAAAGCAAAAAGACGGAATTTTTTCGGACGGGCATAGCGGCCCAGACGGGCTATTATCATTGCCCATACTCGACCCATTTCCCAATTCGGCCCGCTTGGGCTAAAAATCATGTCCAAGCCCAGTTATATGGATGTGCGGGCCGGACAGGTCAGACGGGCTAACCCGGACTTGTACAAGTCTAATTTTAGATCTTCCAATACTTCCTCTACTTTAGAAATCATTGTTATTTGATATTGCTAGGGATTGTTGCATTGTCATTCCTCACCTAAATATTATTCATCTGCTTTTTCAAAACCATATATTGTAATAATGTGGAATTGTTTTATTTATCATAAGAATTCCTATTCTTTGTCTTTTTTTGAAAGGATCCTAGTTTTGTCTTGCCTTGTTCAAAATAAAAAAATTATTAGTAACATTTTTGTGTTTATCAAAATAGTATTTACTTATTAGCTATGCATCATGGACACGTATACGTGAACATAGCCACGGTAAGACATTAGGACACGTCAAATCTAAAATATAGAGAATATGTACATGATAGAACACGACAATATAAAATATATATTATTTAAAGGTCCTAATAGAAATAAAACAATAAAGTTAAAAGAGAAATTTTCAAAAAAACACCCCTTATATGGGCGAATTTCACTTTAAACACCCCTTATATCACTATTTATAAAGCCCCACCCCTTATATTACTTCTGTCACCAAATTCCCACCTATCCCTCTCAGTCGTTAGAAAATCCATCCAAATCCGTGAAATTACATCTTTGCCCTCCAAAAAATTTTAAAATTACAAGTGAAAAAATGAAAAACCAAAAAATCAACCTTCTTTGAGCTCGGATTTCATCGACGAAAAATCAGCCTTCATAAGCTTTGATTAGACTAAACAGTGTTTAGATCTAATCAATAGAATCCTCCAGCTTCCTGAAATTTAAACCTTATTTAATCTAATCAATAGAAAGTAACAGTATTTAGATCCGAAAAATCAGCCTAAGGCAAAAAATAGCACAAGATAGCAAAAATCAGGAAGAACAATCGAGCAGCAACGAAGAAGAACGAAGAAGAATCGAGCAAAAATCAACGAAAATCAGGAACTTGAAAACTTCAGTAGAAAAACATAATCGAGCCTCAATACTCAAGATCGTCTTTTCCTCTCGCCACCGATTTTGCCTCCTTCTGAAATGGATGGCTTGAATCCACCTATCTCGACTCCAATACTCAAGATCAATTCTTTAATCTCACAGAATTGAGCCCAAAGTCCCGAATTCTGATTTGTTATCCCATGCGGACACATCTATTATGTAGATGATGTAATCCACTAGCTCTCTGTTGAAGTTGGCCGCCAGGTTATCTGTCCACTGGTTGCTTAAGAGCTTTGATTTGCTGTATCAAACTATCACTAGAAAAACAGAGTACGAAATGGGTTACCTCCTCCAGATTCACACAGAAGTATGTCTGTCTTGTACAAGCGGACCCAGATTTATGCTGATGTCTTCACGAATGGCAGCATGCGGACAACCTCCCGCTTCTATGGCTCGAATTCTTTCCTCAGGCAGCGCTCCATGCTTTATCAGGAACTCACCATCCTCTTTTGTAAATATATAATTCGTCCCCTGAAATCATCCACAACTTCCAATTTTTAACTTGTACAGATCCCACAATGCAAATAGATTCAATCTAGAGTTAGAAAGGGGTACTCACAACAACAAGGTTGTATCTGTCTCTCAAGAACTTGCACAAAGCCAGCATCAAAGCCGTTTTCCTGCAAACCAGTGTACGATGGCTTCAAACCTTAAAATGTGAAAATGAAGAACAATTGAAGGCTCGTTTCTTCATAAAATCAAGCGATTGAAGGCTCGATTTACACCGATTCATCGCTAGATCTACCATCAATTTTCAAAGAATCGACAACTCAGACCCCAAATCTATGAAAAGATGAAGAACGAACACCACTAATTTCCAGTTCCGAAAGATGAGGGTATAATGGTCAATCTTTAAGTAATTTTTAAAATTTTTGGAGGGCAAAAATGTTATTTCACGGATTTGGACGGATTTTCTAACGGCTGAGAGGGATAGGTGGGGATTTGGTGACGGAAGTAATATAAGGGGTGCGGCTTTATAAATAGTGATATAAGGGGTGTTTAAAGTGAAATTGGCTGGCCCATATAAGGGGTGTTTTTTTGAAAATTTCTCAAGTTAAAAATAGAAAGATAAATGAAAGTCAGTTACATAAAATTGATTATAATAAAATTATCAGTTATCCTTTTACTATTATTATGTTGTCAATATTTTTAAAAAATAATTTCTCACTTCAGAGTGTTGATTATCAAGATCATAAGCTTGGTCATAATTCAATAAATTAAAACAATAAGGAGGTTGTAAGTTTATTTTTGTAAATTAATGGTATCGGAAGAAGCTTGGATGACGCCAACATGAGGAGCAAAGTGTATTCGGGTGTATCTTGACCGTGTCCAAGGTGTATCCGGATTGTTGACCTTGTCTTGACTTTGTCTTGACTGTGTCCGAGTGTGTCCAAGTATATTCGCTTACGTGAAACATGTCGAGCATAACCTCTTTCTAGGTGTATTCGTACTTTAGATCCAATCAACCACCAATTATTTTAGGACATAATAGAAAGACATAATGTGATATCGACAAAATCTAATTTTGAACTTCTTTTGATTCTGCTGGATCATCATCTCGATGGGTTAGTGATGTGAGTCAATCATGATTGTTTGATTCCCATTATTTTAACACATATTTATAGGAGTTTTGAGATGTTTGATTGGAGTTGTAATGATCCGGACTCGGGAGTTGAATAATGTATACTTGAGGGGTTTTATATGCTTTTGAGAGCACTTCAATGTTGAAGAAGATGATGAAGATGAAGTTACAATAATTGTGGTGATTTGAGATGTTTTTGGAGATGGGGTACAAGTCTCTGGACAACACTGTAAAGATGTAGCTTCTGGAGAACAGAAAGACCGTCACACCTCGCGTCCAATCTGTTGCACTACTAGTTGGGAGAGTATTCTACAGAAAGGCGTATCTCGGTGGTTATAGAAGATAGAAGAATAAAAGAAGAGAAGACAAGAGTCTCCAGAAAAGCGTGCCTCACGCCAGATTCACCATGCCCTACGGCCAGTCAGTTATGGAAGACACACTCGGAAGCGGGCCTCGCGCCATATTCACCGTGTCGCACCCCTCATCGGGAGAATATTCTATAGAAAGACGTATTTCGGTGGTTATAGAAGATAGAAGAAGAAAAGAAGAGAAGACAAGAGTCTACAGGAAAGCGCGCATCACGCCAAATTCACCGTGCCCCGCTTCCAGTCAGTTACGGAAGACCGAATCAGAATTCTTAGCACCTTATAATTTCTGAGTTATTTACCCTCTTTTGCGATTTAATTGTAAGATTGAATAGGAAGACTCTCCTATTTAATGTGTCTTCTTCCTGGGAGATCAAGAGTCGAGTTTTCTAGTATCTAATTGACATTGCTTAGCATCTCTATGAGGAGATAAGTTTCCAGTTGTTTCATCCTACATTGAAGTTTATACAAGTTATGATTGATCACTTAGTTTAGTCAATATAATTCATAGAATTATTCTAGTAGCATAAGCTTTAATATGGCCAGTCTGGTTGCATGAATATTTGAGTAAGGAGTTGCATACAGAATCGAGATTTGTCAGCTGTCGTTGCATCTTATTTGATTATGGCTTCTAATCATAGATTAGGAGCCATAGATCTAGATACGGGTAACACCAGAATTAAACATGATAGGCTAAAGAATTACGAGGATACAAAACCTTATTAACTATAAACGAATTTGTTAGGAAAAACTTTTCAACACATAATTAATAAAAATCCAACCTTTGCTAGTTTCGCATATTCAAAATCCCATGTTATTACTAAACTTCATTCTCTTACTTGCTAAGTTACTTTTTTCTGAAATCAACCACGTGCTTACAACTTATTTCTTGTTCTCTATATTTTAGATTTGACGTGTCCTGAGACATAAGGACACGTCAAATCCAAAATATAGAGAATATGTACATGATAGAACACGACAATATAAAATATATATTATTTAAAGATCCTAATAGAAATAAAACAATAAAGTTAAAAATAGAAAGATAAATGAAAGTCAGTTACATAAAATTGATTATAATAAAATTATCAGTTATCCTTTTACTATTATTATGTTGTCGATATTTTTAAAAAATAATTTCTCACTTCAGAGTGTTGATTATCAAGATCATAAGCTTGGTCATAATTTAATAAATTAAAACAATAAGGAGGTTGTAAGTTTATTTTTGTAAATTAATGGTATCGGAAGAAGCTTGGATGACGCCAACATGAGGAGCAAAGTGTATTCGGGTGTATCTTGACCGTGTCCAAGGTGTATCCGGATTGTTGACCTTGTCTTGACTTTGTCTTGACTGTGTCCGAGTGTGTCCAAGTATATTCGCTTACGTGAATCGTGTCGAGCACAACCTCTTTCTAGGTGTGTTCATACTTTAGATCCAATCAACCACCAATTATTTTAGGACATAATAGAAAGACATAATGTGATATTGACAAAATCTAATTTTGAACTTCTTTTGATTCTGCTGGACCATCATCTCGATGGGTTAGTGATGTGAGTCAATCATGATTGTTCGATTCCCATTATTTTAACACATATATATAGGAGTTTTGAGATGTTTGATTGGAGTTGTAATGATCCGGACTCGGGAGTTGAATAATGTATATTTGAGGGGTTTTATATGCTTTTGAGAGCACTTCGATGTTGAAGAAGATGATGAGGATGAAGTTACAATAATTGTGGTGATTTGAGATGTTTTTGGAGATGGCGTACAAGTCTCTGGACAACACTGTAAAGATGTAGCTTCTGGAGAATAGAAAGACCGTCGCACCTCGCGTCCAATCTGTTGCACTACTAGTTGGGAGAGTATTCTACAGAAAGGCGTATCTTGGTGGTTATAGAAGATAGAAGAATAAAAGAAGAGAAGACAAGAGTCTCCAGAAAAGTGTGCCTCACGCCAGATTCACCATGCCCCACGGCCAGTCAGTTATGGAAGACCAACTCGGAAGCGGGCCTCGCGCCAGATTCACCGTGTCGCACCCCTCATCGGGAGAATATTCTATAGAAAGACGTATTTCGGTGGTTATAGAAGATAGAAGAAGAAATGAAGACAAGACAAGAGTCTACAGGAAAGCGCGCCTCACGCCAAATTCACCGTGCCCCGCTGCCAGTCAGTTACGGAAGAGCGAATAAGAATTCTTAGCACCTTAAAATTTCTGAGTTATTTACCCTCTTTTGCGATTTAATTGTAAGATTGAATAGGAAGACTCTCCTATTTAATGTGTCTTCTTCCTAGGAGATCAAGAGTCGAGTTTTCTAGTTTCTAATTGACATTGCTTAGCATCTCTATGAGGAGATAAGTTTCCAGTTGTTTCATCCTACATTGAAGTTTATACAAGTTATGATTGATCACTTAGTTTAGTCAATATAATTCATAGAATTATTCTAGTAACATAAGCTTTAATATGGCCAGTCTGGTTGCATGAATATTAGAGTAAGGAGTTTCATGCAGAATCGAGATTTGTCAGTTCTCGTTGCATCTTATTTTATTATGGCTTCTAATCATAGATTAGGAGCCATAGATCTAGATACTGATAACACCACAATTAAACATGATATGCTAAAGAATTAAGAGGATACAAAACCTTATTAACTATAAACGGATTTGTTAGGAAAAACTTTTCATCACATAATTAATAAAAATCCAACCTTTGCTAGTTTCGCATATTCAAAATCCAATGTTATTACTAAACTTCATTCTCTTACTTGCTAAGTTACTTTTCTCTGAAATCAACCACGCGCTTACCACTTATTTCTTGTTGTTGTTGGTATTAAGTAGGAATATATTTAACAATGCCTAACAATTGGGCTCCCGTAAGAGAAATTCCTCTCTTCGCCTTTTTGGTGGGGTCTTGAATATGCTATTTCAAGGCTAGTCTTGCATTCAATTTTTGGTGGAGTTTCCAGCGGGTACCACCTGTTTGATATTGTGTGTGAATGGACTATGCTAGCAAAGGTCTTGTTTTATGCCTTTTTAAAGAATTTCATGGATGTCCGAATGGGGAGATTGGGCGTAAGGGGTTTTCTTGTTTGGCTCATCATTTGAAGAGAACGCGTACGTAATCAAGAAAGGAGGAATGTAACGAAGAAAGTTATCTGAAATGACCTGGATGTCTTTGTCAGGATAGAAGATGTTAGAGTTCCAAGGTTTTGATACTGACAAATACTCGACGAAAGAAAGTGTTGTAAGAATCACTTTGCAGATAAGATTTAAGGGAAGTGTACTAGAGACAAGGAAGTGGGTACGGAAGCGAGGAAAAACTAGGAAGCGTGAAGTTTAGACAAAAAGCCAGGAGTGGAACGAGTTCCAGAGTTAAAGGATGATAGGAAAAGAAGACGCGCGATGAGAATAATATTGATACGCGCGGGAAACACTATTGGAAGAATCCTAACCAACCTAGATACGGAGGATCTAAGAGGAGAAGATATTAATCGGGATTGTTAGGATTAGATTATATTGTCATAACCAACAAGATTATGTCGAATAAATAAATAGAAGAATCTACGGATTATATATTTATTTATGAGATATAATCTTGAAGGAAAAGATCTTGTAGCGGCGGTATAAATAGCGCAGATCTAAAGAGATAGACGTGGGCTTATACAAAATAGAAAGTCACAAGGGTTAGATTGAGAATAAAAATAGAGTGAACGATACTGTAAGGGGGTGTTCGGGTAGAAGTGAGAGGAGTGATTAAGTGTGTGTCCGAGCTCTTGTTTGTAACGAAACACATAAATATAGTATCAATTGGAAATCCTTCTAGAGAAGAACTAGAAGGTAGTGGTTTTACTCAGCATAGTTTTGTTGAGGTTTCCACTCTAATTCATTGTGTCGACAATAAAAGTGCTTGATCTAGTTCCGCTGCAATTACATCAGGGAAGCGACGTTCACTTCCCTGAGAAAGAGGTGACGATACGATCCAACAATTGGTATCAAAGCGAGGTTGTCATTGTCAAGATCAACTACTGAGATATGTCAGGTGCATCAGTCAACGATTCATTCTGGAAACCCCCTGTTCTCAAAACCAGGGAATACAAATGGTGGGTGGAACCGTTCGAGTCCCACGTATGTTCCCTGAATGGCCAACTGTGGAAAGTAGTGGAACATGGTAATGAGAAGGTATGGGAAGATGCACAACGAACCGTAGAGAAGGAATACGCAGATTCTGATTACAAGGTGCTGGAACTAAATAGTCGGGCCACGAAAATTCTACACTCGACACTTGGACCATCTGACCTAAGGAAGGTCCTCCGCTACAAATCAACGCACGAAATATGGGAAGCCCTGAAGAGAATGTATGGTGGAAACGATGATGTGAAGAAAAATCGCATCCTGGCAGTACTAAAAGACTACGACAACGCCGCCCAGCAAAAGGGAGAAACCTTGGAAGAATTTCACTCCCGGTTCCAGGGCTACGTTGGACAGCTTGAGTTTCTAAGAGAAGTATTGCCTGATTGGAAAATTACTCATCAATTTCTTCAAGATCTCAACTCAAAGTGGGATGCCATCTCAATTGCCCTCCAAGCTCAGAATGACATAAAAACCATAACTTTGGAGGATCTGGTTGCAAGGCTTCAGAGCAATGCAGGAATACAACAAAGGAAAACTGGTAGATGGGAATCAGAAAAATCTCAGAGCATTGCTCTCAAAATCAAAAAGGCGTTTGACCTAGACCAAATTGAAGGAGGTGAAGAGGATGCTGATGAAGAGATAGCTCTCATTACTCAAGCATTCAAGAAAGTATGGAAGGGAAGTCGTGACACACCACGTGACATAGAAGGAAGCAAAGAAATGAAGGAAGTGATATGCTATCACTGTCATAAGAAAGGTCACTTTACAAGAAATTGCTTTAAGAAAAAGGCAGGAAATCACCTGCTTAGCCTGGAAAGAACGCGATGATTGCAACCTGGGGAGAGTCAGACTCCGACGAGGACGCGTCCCTACCAGTTGAAGACATGTGTCTGATGTCGCTAGAAAGCTCCAAAGATGAAGAGGTAACAAAATATACACTCTTTCTTAAACTTAAAGAAAAATCTAAAGAGCATCTCATTAATCTAGTTAGGAAATTAGGAAATGAAATAGGAGAAATTTCGTGCGTTGTTGAGGAAAAGGAGGAAACTATCTCTAATCTGCTTCATGACAACAAAATCTGGGCATAAAAGGTGAATCACCTGGAGAAAGCATCCTTTGACATCTCAGGGACGTGCATAAAGTGCTCTATTTTAGAAGAAAAAGTCAATTCCCTAAACAAGGATATAAATATTCAACTGTCTCAAAAAATTTCCTTGTCTCGTACTGAAAGCAAGCTGATAAAAGAGTTAGAAAATCTTAATTTTGACGATGAAAAGAAAAAGCAAACTTGGAAAGCTGAACTTGAAAAAGAAAATTTTAAGAAAGGATTCACCTCTCGTCCTGGACTAGGATACACTGAGACCTCTGCCTCTCAAATCAAGAAAAAGTCAGAAAACGGGGAAAGTGTTCCTGAAACCTCTACCAAACGTTGTACAAACCCACACTGTGGACAAGAATGTGGTGAGGGAAGAGGAAAGGAACAAATTCCCTCGAACTCGACAAAAACCTGGTTTGATGGACAGAAGGCATACACTATGTGGATGAAACACGCGCAAAACGAGAAACCTTCTTAGAATAGATTTCGAAGCTCGTAAGAAAAATAAGCTAATTTGTCCAGGACAAAGTAATTATGTAAATCTTGAATGTCACTAAATTTGCTGGTATTTTGGAAAGCAAGGTCACTATAAACATGAATGCTATGCTAGGAAACGTGTGCTAGAACAAAATCCGTATATACCTAGAAATCCTACAAATGCTTTTGGACAAAAGAATATCACAGCAAAAACCTCTGAAAATGCGACTCCTAAACCCAGTAAACCTAAGCTTACCTGGGTACGTAAAAACTAACTCTACATATGCAGGAGAAGTGACGAGAAGTTCCTGGTACATAGATAGTGCATGCTCAGGTCACATGACCGGAAACAGGGACTGGTTCGTGTCACTGGAAAAATTCCAAGCGGATCAATCACCTTTGGAAATTGAGAGCAAAGGAACAATCACATGGATTGGGAAAGTAAACATCTCAAATTATGTAATGGTAGAAAATGTTAACATGGTCAACAACCTCAAGTTTGATCTCCTAAGTGTTGCTCAACTGTGTCAAGGAGGAAAGAATGAAGTAACCTTCACTATAAAGGGTTGTTCTGTCACAAATGTAGAGACATGGAAGATTGTACTAAAAGAGGTATGTGACGGAAAAATTTACCGAGTAGATCCCTCTTTCATCCTAGAGAAGCAAGTGTGTCTCGCATCCATGAAATCTAATTCAAAACTGTGGCACAAATGCTTCGGACACGCGAGTCATAAATTATTAGCCAAACTTCATGCGAAGGAAATGGTGGAAGGACTGCCCAAGATAGATGCTCAAAGTGATCAAGTTTGTAGTGCTTGTGTAAGAGGTAAACAGGTAAGGAACTCATTCAAAACCAATAAGGAAGTAAGCACCATGAAGGCTCTTGATCTTATCCACATGGATCTTTGTGGATCGATGAGAACGCTCAGCTGAGGGGGAAACAAGTATGTGTTTGTTATTGTTGATGATTACTCCAGGTACACTTGGACCATCTTTCTCGCATCCAAAGAAGACGTTTTCTCAGAATTCGTGGTATGGAAAAAGCGTGCTGAGCTTCAGCTAGAGACTTCCTTGAAGGCCATCCGAACCGATCATGGAACCGAGTTTGACAATTCCCTATACTTTTCCCTGTGCAGGGAAAGCGGCATAGATCACAAGTTCTCAGCACCCCAGAACTCCCCAACAAAATAGAGTTGTAGAAAGGAAAAATTGAACCCCAGAAGATATGACACGCACCCTTTTGATCGCAAGCAAGTTTCCAAGAAAATTTTGGGCAGAAGCACTCCATGCCTCATGTTACATCCTGAACAGAGCATTCCTACGACCCTTGATCGAGAAGACATCTTACAAACTACTCAAAGGAAGAAAACCCAATGTAAGTCACTTACGTGTTTTTGGATGCAGGTGTTTCCCTCATATCAATGGCAAGGAAAATTCGACGCGAGAAGCGACTTCGGGATCTTTGTAGGGTACTCATCCCACATCAGCGAATACAAAGTCTTTAATCTCATAACCAAAAAGGTCGAGGAAAGTGTACACTTAAGATTCGAGGAACATAAAATGGTGGGGGATGAACTCCAGGATTCAAGTGCTCTTCCATTAGCAGAAGATGACACCTTTCCACTCCTAGAAATACCAGAACGTCACTCAATTGACCTTGCTGATACTGATCCAGTCACAGACGACGGACGTGTCCCTACATCAGATGAGGATACACCAACTCTAGTCCCTCAAACCCATGAGACTCATGCAGAAGTAGGAGAAGGTAGTAATACAAAACCATCAAATAACCCAAGCTCCTCTCAGGACATGGACGTAGAGGAAGAAGTAGGACCCAGAATTTGCTTCCCACCCTACTGGGCAAAGGATTACGTGGCTCGCGTCACATCCAAGCAAGATAATGGCCCTAGTTCTATCTCAAAAGAGGATGGAAAATCAAGCGTGAGAGACATAAACTCCTTCACCTTCACATCATTTGTCTCCTTAGCAGAAGCAAATAACGTACATGAAGCCCTAAAAGACCTAGAATGGGTAAGAGAAATGCAAGAGGAGCTTCACCAGTTCGAAAGAAACAAAGTATGGCAACTAGTGCCAAGACCATCAAATCGAACCATCATAGGAACAAAGTGGGTGTTCAGAAACAAGCTAGATGATAAAGGGGAAGTGACAAGAAACAAAGCCAGACTTGTTGTTAAAGGATATAATCAACAAGAGGGAATCGACTATGATGAGACAGTTTCACCTGTACCAAGACTCGAAGCCATACGACCTCTCATCACCTACTCGACTCATCACGGATTCAAGCTCCAACAGATGGATGTCAAAACAACATTTCTAAACGGAGTACTAAAGGAGGAAGTGTACGTAGAACAAACCATGGCTTTCAAGACCCAGAAAATACAACATGTATTACATTCTCGAATAAAGCAATTGTACAGTCTCAAACAAGCACCAAGAGCCTGGTATGAAAGACTGTCTCAATTTCTCCTTTCTCATGGATACGTTCGTGGTGAAATCGATAAAACTCTATTCTTACTAAGAGAAGGAAAGCACACTCTGGTTGTGCAAGTCTACGTGGACGACATCATCTTTGGTTCCACCAACGAGTCCCTGGTCAAACAATTTTCAGAACTTATGGAAAGAGAGTTTGAAATGAGCATGGTAGGTGAGCTTCAGTTCTTCCTTGGGCTACACGTGATACCAACAGAGGAGGAAACAAAGGTTCATCAATAAAATTATATCTTAGAGTGCATCAAGAAGTTTGGCATAGCCGATGCCAAGGCATTCTCAACGCCCATGTCCCCGAACGATTTGCTAGGCAAAGACAAACATGAGGGAAGCATTGACCAAACACTATACAGAGGAATTATCAGATCACTACTCTATCTGAAGGCAAGCCAACCAGATATTATGTATAGTGTGTGTCTCTGTGCCCGATTCCAAGATAATCCGAGGGAAACACATCTCAAGGATGTCAAACGAATCCTTCTCTATCTCAGGGGGACGGGCGACTTATGTCTCTAGTATCCCAGGGGTGGAGATCTCAAGCTCATTGGGTACACGGACACAGACTTTGCAGGGAATCGTGTTGATAGGAAATCTACCTCAGGCATGGCACAATACCTAGGACCATGTCTCTTATCATGGGGTTCAAAGAAGTAAACATCTGTAGCACTTTCCACAGCCGAGGCAGAGTATATTGCGGCAGCAGCCTGTTGTTCCCAACTACTATGGCTAAAACAACAGCTAAGTGATTTGGGTATTTCAATAAAGTCTGTTCCTATACATTATGATAATACTAGTTCTATAAACATCTCCAAGAATCATGTGCAGTACTCACGAACTAAGCATATTGAGATTAGACATCACTTCTCTGAGATTGTGTGGACAAAGGGATGGTGACAATGGAATTCTGTCGCACAGAGGATCAAATTGCCGACATCTTCACAAAAGCATTGAACAAGGAGCCATACAAGAAACTACGAATGGAACTCGGTATGATTTCTCTCAACCAAGTATTTTCCAACTATATAAGCCCTTGATGACTGGTGAGACATTACCTTATTCACTTAACCATCATATAGTCATGTTCAGTTCTCACTTCCCTGATGTACATGTTTGCGTTCCTTGACTGGCTAGCTGAAATAAATGTTACATGCTCATGATTGACCTATTATGTTATCAACTCTATGTTTATATGCAAAAAAGTTTTCTTTTGGCCCAAAAGAATCCTCCCGATGATTTTCTATCCTAACATTACAAGCTCAAATGATAGAGGAATTCTATGTCCCACTCTACAAGCCTTTCATAATGGACTACTTCTATGAGACCTCCTTTCGCATATTAATAGGACGAGTCTATTATGATGATATTAAACACGTTCACTTATGATTTTCATATCTTTGGTGTAACGCTCTATTGTGAAACCATTTTTGGTACGCGTTCCCCCTACGCATTACACCACATCACTACCAGGACAGTGTTTGTGCTGGAAAGATCCAGCTAAGAGAGGTTCTTGTCAAAAAGAAAAAAAGAGAAAACAATACAGAAGGAGTGTGTGAACAGGGAAAATCTCCTCTGCGGCAAAATTTAAATCAAGGGTCAAGAAGTGTAGAATCGACTCTTTGAAATACGCAACTCTGATGGACGTGACTAGTGTGAAATGATGAAAAGCTGCAACAATGCCATTAATGCTACCCCTTCCTCTGATTGATGAAACCACATGAGCCTTAAAACCTACACCATCCCATCCTCTCTCCCTCTCTCACCATCCTCAGATTTCAAACACTTCATCTCTCTCCCAAAAATCTCCCATAACTCCTCTACCACCTCCAATGGCCAGTGCTTCTGCCTCAACCCCATTCGACCGTAACAAACTTAGTTCCAAACTGCTAGCTCTCTAAATCGACATCGACAAGCTCGTTATCCCCAAAGAAGACCTCTCGGCTGAACCAACCATCATCCCTACCACCGAATCACCACTGCCGGAATCTGCAAATATTGTGAAGAATGACCATGATCCCGGTAATCTGCACGTCCTCAACCCACGCTCCGCTCTCGTCCTATACCAACCCATCAAACCTCCCACCTCTCTACCACATACCAACCATCGCCAAAACCCTAACCCTAGTCCCAAGGTTCAATCTCCCAAATCCCAGAGTACCTCTGCACAATCCGAAGCCATATCCTATCCAAAGACGACCTCCAAAACCTTGCTCCGGACCACTTCTCCTCCCCAAATTGGTACCAATTCCACTCCTACAGTTCCTCAAGATAATACGATCAAGAAAAAGGCAAAGAAGTGTCCCCCCTAAAGCGCAACCTGCAAATCCTGTCAAGCGAAAGACTCGGGCCTCCTCTTGCAGTGATGCAATCTTCATCGAATCTGGCGATGAAGAGGAATCGGCTCCCAAAAAGCCGAAGGTCGAACCGATGCCTCACCATTTGACCGGAGGGACAATCCAGAAAGCAGGAACAAAGAAGGCTGATGACATCAGCGAAACGGTTCTTGAAGTCGCAACTCGTCCTATAATTGAAGAAATGGTGTACACGAAGGACTTCTTGCTTGAAAACGATCTTCTAGCTGTCGATGATCTGCTGCCGACTCAGGGATGGACTGGGTTGTTCACTGCCAAACCTCCAGTCAATGCTGCATTAATCCATGAGTTCTATTCTTCCTTATCCTTAGATGTAAATGCGTCAAGATTATTGGCTTCGTATAAAATTGGAAAGGACTCTCTTACATCACAATTAGAGAACTAGCTGCCATCTTGGGTGTCCCACATAAGGGTTATGACGTGTATGCTAAGGGTGGATGGACTAAGGGTACCAAGGTTGACACAATTAGGTTAGTATCTAGGGATCCGAAGGCAGTGTTGACTGGTGATGTAACTGTTGGGCGTATGTTCCCTACGAATAGGATTGTTCATTATCTTCTCATGTCCAATGTGATTCCTCGAGAGCAGAAGAAAAGCCAACTGTTGATTCTGGATGTTCTATTAATGGAGAAAGTTCTAAATGGCGGGAAAATCAATCTTCCCAAGATGATGATGCATCACATGAGTCATGTCCGCGACACTCGCTCTCACGGTCTTCCTTTTCCATATGTCTTCCGCCACATTATGGAGTATCATGGCGTTTACAGCAAGTCGCCAGGCGACCAAGTCTACTGCAAAGATCTCAGTGCATCCACATTGAAGAAGATGCAGTTCCATATGGGTGAGCATGGCTAGGGACGGGTTCCAGATAGCAAGGGAAAAGGAAAGCACCTTCTACTGACCCTCATGATATCCAAGACATTCTGGGTGAACCATCACACCAGGTGGACATCTAGACTCGCTTGAGGCAGCTCTGTGAGCTCACAACCCTTCTCGTTGAACAGATTTGCCGCCTTAACAAGAACGTGTCCCGCCTTCAACCTGATCATGCCTCCTCCTCTGATGATATGAACTGCTCTGACTGAATCCTCCAAGCATGCACTCCCTGGTCCCAGACACAATTCCCAACTGCTTATCCCTATCTCTCTCTTGATCTCTTTTGCGTACTTTTTGCTAACTCACTACTTTTGCTTTCATGAACTGGTTCTTTTGTGTGTTTGAACAATGTTTTCACGTGCCGACACGGTAGGCACTTATGTGTATCTGAATGTGTTGCTCTGATCTGATTATGATGTGCTTATGTGCCTAATATTTTGTCTCTTGCTTTTTGATGATGCCAAAAGGGGGAAGAACAACTAGGATAATATTTTAAGGGGGAATGACATGCGAGAGTCTCATTAGTATTTAGCGTAAGAGGAACTAAGTAGATGCCAGAAGTGACTTCGTCCATACTAATCGATATATGCTTATAGTTTTTGTTTAAAAAGTTAGGAGTGTTTGTCACCATCAAAAAGGGGGAATTTGTTAGAGTTCCAAGGTTTTGATAGTGACAAACACTCGACTAAATAAAGTGTTGTAAGAATCAGTTTGCAGATAAGATTTAAGGGAAGTGTACTAGAGACAAGGAAGTGGGTAAGGAAGCGAGGAAAAACTAGGAAGCATGAAGTTTATACAAAAAGCCAGGAGTGGAACGAGGAACGAGTTCCAGAGTTAGAGGATGATAGGAAAAGAAGACGCCCAATGAGAATAATATTGATACGCGCGGGAAAAGACTATTGGAAGAATCCTAACCAACCTAGATACGGAGGATCTAAGAGGAGAAGATATTAATCGGGATTGTTAGGATTAGATTATATTGTTGTAAGCAACAAGATTATGTCAAATAAATAAATAGAAGAATCTATGGATTATATATTTATTTATTAGATACAATCTTGAAGGAAAAGATTTTGTAGCGATGGTATAAATAACGCAGATCTAAAGAGATAGACGTGGGCTTATACAAGATAGAAAGTCACAAGGGTTAGATTGAGAATAAGAATAGAGTGAACGATACTGTAAGGGAGTGTTCGGGTAGAAGTGAGAGGAGTGATTAAGTGTGTGTAATCCGAGCTCTCGTTTGTAACAAAACACATAAATATAGTATCGATTGAAAATCCTTCTAGTGAAGAACTAGAAGCTAGTGGTTTTACTCAGCATAGTTTTGCTGAGGTTTTCACTCTAATTCATTGTGTCGACAACAAAAGTGCTTGATCTAGTTCGCTGCAATTACATCAGGGAGGCGACGTTCACTTCCCTGAGAAAGAGGTGACGATATGATCCAACAGAAGACACTTTGAAGACCTTGAAAAATTGGTTGTGCTATGATTATATCAGTATTCAGGCTTGGAGTAGGGCCTGTAAACATGAATGAAGTGCTGAATTCTCCCTACATTGTGCGAAGTTGCTGGGGTGTACGGGAATTTATCATTAGGTTACCTAGCCCCTGTCCATCGGCTAACCTGGTTCGCCTGGAAACAGATTTTGAGCTGAATATGGTGACATTATATGATGTTTTCAAGGATCTTGTTTGTACTGTTAAAAGCATTGTAAGAAATGTAGGCTTGCTTTCTCACACACCCTCAAAGCTGTGCTTCTAAAGGTTGTAGCAGAACCTAAATCCACAAACAGAAGGTTAAACTTTTGTTGCGCCCTCGTTGTACGTTAAGAGTCTATAGACCTTAAGGTAGAAAAGAATGCAGTTCCTGGAACCGCAAGGCAAGTCAACAGAAACTTATTTTGCATGCTTTAGCAATTTGGGGTGAGTATGGTGGTGTAACTAAACTGATGAGGGAGGTTCTAAGATACATAATCCGCTAGGAAAAGATTGTGAGAAAGATTCAGACAAAGAGGGATATAATAGACTGGACACCAACATTACAACATGTTTGAGAAAAGTAGTAGTTGTGCATTTCACAACTTCAGTCAAAGCTATCAGTTCGTCGGGGGTGGCACAAAATATTGTGGATACTAGGAAAGCGCTGGAACACAAGTATCCAGTTACAACCCCTCATGAGAAACCAACTATTTCACTACAAGAATCACCTTTAGTAGCTGAGGAGGGCACAATTTCAAGTTGCGTTAAATCTTTCCCTAAGGGAGCATCGTACAGAAGGGATTGTTGCGAGTACAACACCTTCTAGATGCCTTTTGTGCAAAACGTTCAGCTATTGCTAATGAACTGATGAGGGATATTACATTGGTTGTTAACTTTTGACTCACGGGAGGTGTTAGTTCGTTGTCGCAGAGTATATTGCTTAACACAATTGACACCCTTACTTAAGCCAGACAAATGCATTTGCCCTATTGTTGTTGGGACTATTTGCGTCATTTGGTATCTAAAACAGCTAAGAAAGGAGTGGGAAAGGACATGGCATAGCTACTTACATGATTTCCAGTTGGGGATAGGGGTCCAATCATGATGTTTTAACAAGATTTAACATACATTCAGAGGAGTTATAAGCTGTATTAGCAGAGTTGTGATAACCCGAGTCAGAGAAGAGTAGATCAAGTATTCAAGGGTTTTACACACATTTAGGGAAGTTTATAGTTAATATGTCGATGGAGATATAGAGTGAAGGTTTTCCACACACCACCAAGTGGAAGTGTCGCTGCAAGAAGTAAAGTGTCGACATAGTCACGGTCACACCCCGCCCTTTTCCACCGTGCCCAGCGCCAAGGGTCCAGTCCAAATCTAGCCTTTTGCCACGTGATGGAACATTCTGTTGCAAAGGCTAAGCAAAATCTCACCGTACTCAACGGCCGCGGCATGTGCCTTATTCGCCGCGCCCGACGTCTCCACCAAATTGAAGAATCTCCAATTCACCTTTAGAGGAGTATTTAGTTAGTTAGTAGTTAGTATAATTCTGTTCGAATTAGTTTTTATTTTGATTATATTCCACGTAGTAGAATTAAGTCAAGTTGGATTTCTTATATAAGGAGTTTTCTCCCTACGAGATAGGTTGGTTCGCCATTCATGATTTCATTCTTAATTTCAAAGCATAGCATGAGGAGCTAAGCTCCAAGAACGTTGTTTCCCTTTCCTATGAAATCTATATTGAAGTTTTAGTTTGTAAGTGTTCTTCTATTCATGTTAATACACAAGTTAAAGGAGGAAGCAATACATATAATTAGGATTTGTAGGCGCACCTATTGGCTCATCTTAGTTGTTGAGATTTGTAAACGTCAGTGTTGCTTAGCTCGCCTTAAGGACTAAGATTAGGAGATGCCAGGTGGTGGCTCGTTCTAATTGTGGCTATCTTAGATATCAAACGTGTTCTACCGGGTTCTGGTTAGAGAATGAGAATGTGAATGTGTCTTTTAGTTGATAGGGAAATATAACAATTAATATGAATAGGTGACAAAGAACACAATGATCTAAACCAAAAATTGAGATATATATGGATTAGAAAAGAGGAACAACCACCCTAAAATATAAATACAGAAAATTCAAACAAATTCAGATTGAGTTCTTCTACACCTAAAATATTGATAAAATTTTCTCTGTGTGATCGACCCTTACTTATCACTTACTTTTGTAACTGGTTGCTAGGAAAATAAATTGTAATCTTGACTGTGCGCGATGACAGTGCGCACGTCAAATTTAGCGTTGTTGCCGGAGAAAGTAAAAAATGTTACGTTCAAATGGTTTGGATCTATCTTATGACCCGCACCAACGGATCTCACAACAATCCTTTGTTTGATCCATGTCAAGAAATGTATGGAAGCTAAGACAAGAAAAGTTTCAAAATCAATAACTGACACCACATCAATAGAAGCAGTAGCAGTTGTAACAATATAAGAAAGAGACGTAGCAAAAGTTGCACGTATTACAAACATGATGATGAGGGAACTGTTAGAGAAATACCTTACTCCACGGCCGACCACGATTGTCCTGCTAGTATTGCCAAAAGGTACTAACTGTGAGTTGAAATTTGGGATGATCCATCTATTGCCCAAGTTTCACGGATTGAGTGGCTAATATCTCATCAAGAATCTAGGACAATTCCACTCTATATGTGCAAGCATGAGACTAAGAGGAGTCACAGATGACCAAATTGTGATAAGAGCCTTTCCTTTCTCACTAAAGGATAGTGCTTAGCAGTGGTACTACTACCTTCCGACTGGTGCTATAAGGTCCTGAGCGGATATGCAAAAGGCATTCCTAGACAAGTACTTCCTAATAAAGAAAGTCAATAATCTCAAGAGAGAGATTACTACTATACAACAGGAGAAGGATAAGAACTATACAAATATAGAGATGGATTCAATAAATTGAGCACAGACTGCCCTCAGCCTCAACTAGAGCAAAGACACTTAATGAACAGTCTCTATTGTGGTCTTCTAGACCTGGTGAGAATCCTATTCGCAGCCTGTGGAGGTAGTTTTCTTGACAAGACACCAAAGCAAGCAATGAAAGTATTCAACGAGATGTTTGAAGGAACAAAACAACTAGGTTCATCTTTATCAGCAAGAGGAGTACATGCTGTAAACTCCTCCAATCTATCCATGGAGATCTCAGAGCTAAAGGAGATGGTTAAGAGACTAGAATTAAAAGGCACACTGCAACAGCCTAAGAGATGTGGAATATGTAAAGAACCATTACACCCCATGGATATGTGTCCACAATTACAAGAGGAGAACTCGGAGATAAATGCACTTGGTAATCATGGCCCTCCTTGCCCAAGAGTCTTTCCCTGCAACAATTATGATCCACCGCGATGGAATAATCGAAATCAAAGATACGGGAACAATGATCAATACCAACAACATAGGTAGTTTGAGGCAAGGACACCAAAACAAGATAGACGACCTAGCACAGAAGATCTCCTACATTGATTGATGGAAAGCTAGGTAGTTCAAGAAGATCGAGACACAAATTGGTCAATTAATGGAGGGTGTATCAATGTTTGAGACAAGATATTCTGGACGTATTCCTTTGAACACAGAGATAAATCCTAAAGGAAATGCTAGTTCTGTGCTTGAACATATTTACAAGAATCCATGGCCATAGAAGTCATCTCTAGTGAATTCCTCACGGGAACGCTCAAAATTATGTACACCACACCCCTTACCAAGGTATCTGAGTTATTCCACGCGACCCTTCATATGAATGTGAAATCTGAAGAAGAAACACTAGAGGACATGCCACGCCTTGGGGTCATATCTCTGGTAGAAAGTAAAGGATTTCAGGTTACGTTCCCGACGCAACCTGCGCCACAAAGCCTTAACCCGAGGAAGGAATTCCATTGAAAGAAGAAGAATTTGAGTCTTCAATGCCGACCCGACCCGCGCCATTATTGTCAGAACTTGCAAATCCTAATCTCACTCCCTGCTTCACTGGTTATGAGATTGCCACTTCAAAAGAGCCCCAAGCTAAGCCACGTTGCTTCAAATATGCAAATAAGATATATTAGAAAATGGCTACCGATGAGTCAAGATAGGAGAGGCTAGGGGAAATGAAGAAAGATCCAAACAAAGCTCCATACATCAAAAGGATGGAGAAAGAAAGGGAAAAGAGATCAAAGGAAGCTAAACTAAAGGAAGGACTTCCAGTTAAGTGTTATGATCCAGGTACATACTTTATCACGTGCATTCTTGGTTCGATGTTTTAAATAAAGCGATGCTAGATCTAGGAGCATCAATTAATTTCATACCATCTAATATATATGATTATCTGGGTCTATCACCATTGCAAAGCACTAATCTGCAAGTACACGTAGCGGATGGAACTTGTGTCTACCCGAAAGGTGTATTTTAAGATGTATTAGTAGGGGTGGAGAGACTCAAGTTTCCACCAGACTTCTATGTCCTAGAAGTTTCCAGCAATATAATTCACCTATTATGTTAGGTAGGTCATTCATGAAAACTGAAGATATGAAACATTAATGTTAAATAGGGAAATCTAATAGTGGAAACTGACAAAGAACAAGTCAAAATAACTTGTCATGCATGAACTATGTCAGTCACAACTCAATGTACACTTTCTGTTGGTTTGAGCTAGAATTGAAATGATCTAGTTAAATGTTTTGCTTGTTTTGATGATAAAAAACCTAAGTATTTGATATCATTTGTGTGTTTTAAGCTAGCTAGGTATAGCTTGAGGAGTTCTAGGTGTAGCTTGGACACAAGTGGATTAGCTGTGACCACTAGAGGTCTAGCTTAAGGTCTAGAGGGGAAAGTTGAATCTCGCAAGACAGAAAAAGATTTGAAATGAAGAAATAAGAAGACAGTATGTCTAGATTTAAGCGAGCGAGTGTCGATCTAAAGCTAAAGGATCGCGCTTCAGAAGAAAAGAGAGAAGATACAATTAATCTGGGCAAAGCGAGTCTACGTGTGGAATCCTGCACAATCGCATAGAAGATTTGGTCCAATGAAGGGAAGGCCGTTGAAGCTACATCTTAAGGGAAATAGAAACAACAAGGAGTTTGTTAGGATTTCTACTTTTGGGTAGTGGATGTACGGGGATAGCCAAGATGGACAAGTCTTAGAGACGCGCTAAAGGTGAGGATTGCCAACGTGGAAAGTCGGATGATCAAGCGAAGAAGCACAAAGTGATAGGGAGCGTTGATGCATTTCCGGAGCGAAGATGACACACGGATCACTGAGGTGGTTGTCTTCAAATGCAGCGAGATATAGAATTGCTAGGTTAGGGTTGTAAGTTAGAATTACTATATAAGGCGTGTATAGGAGTGATGTTAGGCACGAGTTTTTAGAGCTTCACATGCAAGAGAGAGCAAAGCGATTAAGCTAGAGAGAAAGCTAGAGGAAATCTACAAAGAGCTTAAGTCGCTGTGAGCAAAGCTATAGCCTAAATCACTTAGGAGCTTGATAAAGAGAGATTACTTGTATGAGATGAACGATACTTGTATTTTGAGAGAGAGTTGCACAGAGCTAGGAGTAGATTAAGTGTGTAATTGCTTTTGAATTAATACAAGTTAGTGGTGAGTTTCATCCTTGGCTTATTATAAGCTTAGGGTTATCACCTTGGTAAATTTATGCACGAGCTAAGCATTTTAAATCGTTTTAATTATGATTAATTTTAGCTAATCTCTGTTCCGCAATCTAACTCTATAGCTTCTATAGCTACTTGAGCTTAATTTGAGATTATACAAATTTACAAGTGTTTAAACCATTCGATCCTACAATTGGTATAAGAGCCAAGGTGGCTCTTGCATTGATTCTTACTCTCTCTATATTCTGAATCATGAAGGACAAAGAAATTGATACTATGATCAGGTTACTCAGGAAGTACTTCAAGGAACAAGGAAATTTCAAGGAAGACGAACAAACGACACAACTTTGTACTAAAGCCAAAGGTGTTCAAAGTTCAGATTCAAGCTCAAGCTCAAGCTCAAGCTCTAACTCGACGTGCTTAATGGAAGCTGAAGTTCCAAGAACATAGATCAATACTGAGGATAAACCAAAGAGTAAGTGGTATATTGACAGCGGATGCTCTTGCATATGATAGGTAATCCTTCTCTTCTACTCTAGCTTCAAGCTAAAGATGGAGGTAGTATTTATTTTGGTGACAAAAAATAGGGTAAAATCAAGGCCAGTGGAAGTGTTCATCTCACTAACGCTATCCAGGTTCGTAATGTTAACCTTCTTAACAGTCTAAAGTTTAACCTCTTAAGTGTAGCTCAGTTTTGTGATCAAGGGGGAAATGAAGTCACATTCAGCACGACCTCATATGTTGTGCGAGATCCAAACCAGGAGGTTCTAATGAAAGGTAAGCGTGTTGATAACACTTATCTATTTGATCATAGTTTTTCCCCAGCTAGATAGATGTGCTTTGCTACAATCAAGGAGCAATCAAATCTATGAAACCGACACATGGGACACGCTAGCCAACATTTTCTACACAAGATTCAATCCAAAGGCCTTGTCTATGGTCTCCTCAAATTAAGCAAGATTCAATGACTTCATGCTCAGAGTGCCCAAGGTCCAAAGCGACCAGATGTTCCGTTACCACAAAGAAGGTAGTGTCCACCAAAGCACCTCTCGAACTCATCCATATGGATCTATGTGGACCACTACGCATTCAAAGCAAAGGATGTAATCGCTATATCTATGTTTTAGTTGATGATTAATCTCGCTTCATTTGGACTCTCTTCCTTAAATCTAAGGGTAAATCATTTGATGCTTTTCACAACTTAACTCTTCTTTTGGAAAAGAGTTTAGGTTTCTCTATTCGTGCAATTCGCTCAGATAATGGGACTGAATTCAAGAATAGAGAGTTCCTCACATTTTTCCAAGACAAAAGGATTGAGCATAACTTCTCAGCTCCCCAAACTCCTGAGCAAAATGGTGTGGTTGAATGCAAGAATAGAACCCTGGAAGAAATGGCTAGAACTATGTTGCTTTCCAGCGGTTTACTATCACATTATTGGACTCAAGCCATGAGAACAACGAGCTACATAATTAACCGGGTGATGCTAAGGCTCATCATAGAAAAGACTCCCTATGAGCTACTCAAAGGGCGTACACCCAACATCTCGCACCTAAAGGTGTTTGGATGTAAGTGTTACATCAATGATAATGGGAGAGATCTTTTGGGTAAGTTTGATGCTAGGAACGGCGAAGCCATATTCTTAGGCTATGCTCCAGGTAGCAAGGCGTACGGAGTTCTGAACCAGAGAACAATAAAAGATAGAGAACAACATTCATGTAAAATTTTATGAGCGACCTCTTGATTGTACTCCAGAATCCAGTGTAGATCCATTCTTAAAGGTTAGTCAATCTTCTTCTTCTATCCCTCTTCCCTCCTCCTCTATTTGTGAAGGTTCAGGTAGTGAAGATAAAAATCAAGATGATACTAATCTCCCTTTAAACACTAGAGTCACGCTTAATGATGCTGAAGAGTCAGCGAGTCCGAGTTTCTCTAATTTAGATACACCTGAGGTTGCAGTGTGACCTTATCCCGCTCAAGCGGATCCTGTAAAAAATCAAGCGAGTCCTGGTGATGTTGCTGAAAGCTCAACAACAACATCACAAAGGAAGACAACCATCTTGACTCTCCCATACTCAACTTAGGTTGAAGTGCGTAACTATCAAGAAATGAAGGACCATCAAGTGCAAAACATAATATCTTCATATGACCAAGGTACACAGACTCGCTCTAACACTCAAAGTCTATATGCTAGCTATGCCTTTTTATCGCTTCAGGAACCAAAGAATATCGCTCAAGCACTTCTCGATCCAGATTGGGTCATTGAATTGCAAGAAGAGCTTGAAGAGTTCAAGAGAAACAAAGTATGTCGTCTTGTACCAAAACCAAATGGTAGGGTTGTCATAAGAACATGCTGGGTATACATGAACAAGATGGATGACATCGGTGAAGTGGTGCACAACAAAGCCAGATTAGTCGCTCAAGGCTATAATCAACAAGAGGGTATGACTAAGATGAAACTTATGCACATGTCGCTTGCCTCAAAGTGATTCAACTGTTGATTGCCTACGTTGCACACAAGGAATTCAAGCTATTCCAAATGGATGTGAAACAACCTTCCTCAATGGTAAGCTTAATGAGAAAGTGTATGTTAAACAATCCACATGATTTCAGGATCCAGCTTTTCAACAGCATGTCAATATTCTAGACAAAGCGCTATATGGGCTTAAGCAAGCCCCTTGCGCTTGGAATGAGTGTTTATCAGATTACTTTCTCCAACACTACAAGAGAGGCTTTGTTAACAAGACTCTATTTATAAGGGAAGTTGAAGGCGGTGTTTAATTTTCCAAATTTATGTTGATGATATTATATTTAGGTCGACTAATTTGCAGCTAGTAGCGGATTTCAAGACAACGATGAGCTCAAAGTTCAGCATGAGCATGATAGATGATCTGACATTGTTTCTAGGTCTGCAAGTAAACCAACTCAAGAATGGAATTCAGGTGCATCAACAAAAATACATTAAGGAGCTTCTAAAGAAGTACGGTATGGAGAACAACAAGCCACTAACTACATCTATCTCTACCACCATGAAGCTTGATGCTGATCTTAATGGTGAAAAAGTGGATTCGACCATATATAGAGGAATGGTAGGTTCGCTTATGTATTTAACTGCTTCTAGAACTGACATTGTCTGCAGTTAGCTCATGTGCTCGCTCCCAGTCAGATCCTCGTGCATCTCATCTCGCTAATGTCAAGTGGATTTCTCGCTATCTTAAAGGCACAAATGATCTATGTCTTTGGTACCAAGAGACGGGGAGTTATCTCTCATAGGCTATACCGAAGATGATTACGCCGGATATTGCTTGATAAAAAGAGTACAAGTGGTATGGCGCAGTTCCTTGGTCCCTGTTTAGTTTCATGGGGCTCGAAGAAGCAAAACTCCATCGCTGTGTCCACAACATAGGCTGAATATATAGCTGCAGCTCCATGTTGTTCCCAACTCTTATGGCTTAAGTAGCAGCTTGTTGATTATGGAAGCTTGTTGATTTTGTGACAACACTAGAGCCATCAACATCTCTAAAAAGCTTGTGCATCATTCTCGCACCAAACACATTGACGCGCGACACCATTTATTGCATGATTAGGTTGAGCACAAGTGAGTTGAGCTAGTTCATGTATCTATAGAGGAGCAAATAGCTGATATCTTCACTAAGGCGCTTAACCGGGTACCTTTTCTACACCTTAGACTTCAGCTTGGTGTTTTTCCTCTTAACTAGACCTCCTCTTCACTCCTTGTAAGTTCCCTTTACATTGTCTATGATCTAGCGTACTTTATCTTCATCGGGAACTATAGCTGAGTTGTGCTGCATGTATTTTCTTGCTTGCTTGCTCTATCTCTTCATAAGACCTATCTCGCTTGACTTGTATATTGGATGCAAACTGAGTACCATTTTCTATATCTATTGCATTCTATTCTTGTTCCACAAATAGAGAGTGATGATTGTCTTCTTACCATGTTATAAGCCCATAGAAATGTTCCACTTCTACAGTCCCTAGCCAACTATTATATAACGCCTCCTCATTCCCTGCATAGCCCCTCAAATGGAAGTATTCATTAGTAAAGATCCAGTTACCCCTTATATGCACATGCTTATTACATGATATATCTTGAGTGTGAGTGTGTTCTGTTCCTTATGATATGTGCATTTCTTTCCCTATACATGCGCTTTAATATTCTTGATGAGCACTTTTCATTGCATCACATCTCAAGTGTGAGCTTACTTCTTCCCAATACAAGTAACTCGGCACTAAATGACCAAGTGCATGATGAATGAAGTTTCTCATACAGCGTTGAAGCCAATCACAACATGCTTTTATCTAGTGTAATCCAGAGAGGTGATATTCACAGTGAATCAAAGTCAGCTGAAGTCATTCTACAGAAGCTATTATCATACATATCTGTTTTGGTCTTGCTTCGAAAGCGTGACCTAGAGACCAGTGCCAAGCTCATATGTGATATCAATATTCCAAGGCACTCGGCCAGCGAATGCCTCCTTTAGTTTGAATCATAGAAGTGATAATGGTTAACTAATTAGGATAGGATTAGTAGATCTTGGTCGGGAATGCTAGTTAATTTAGTATAGGAATAGGAACAATTGGCATGAAACTTGACTATAAGATTTACTAGGAGCATCCGCATAACTGAATACCGAAGCATACTTTTACTAAGAAATTTTCTCTTCTTAATTAAATACGTTATTTTAGTTGTTAGCTTTGTTCATTTATAAAATCCCCCTTTTTTTTACTAGGACAATGTTCACTTTAAGTGTGGAGGAGTAGATTATGTTTTGCTATTTGTATATATCTCTTAAAAAAAAGGAAAAAGGAGAAAATGCAAAAGAGCCAAAATTAAGTCTTGGAATGAGTGAAAACCTTTCGGGATGCTCAGGCAATAAACATGTAATCTGGATGACATTAGGCTTTTAATCGTCCCTGTGGCGGCGGTCGCTTGTGCAACCAACGACGTCCGCTGAAGAAGAGAAGAAGTTTTTTCTGTGTCTTACGGCGGCGGCTGCCGATGATCCGGACGAACCCGCCGATCACACACAATTCTACCGGGATTATTTTTTATTTCTTATATTTTCTAGAGAATATTATTAGTATTTATTAATTTTGGCTTGACTAATAGATATTAGATATGTTTTAGTTGGCCTTTTCCTGGGCTAATTAGAAGAGAATATTGAAACTCTTTTTTATTAATTCTTAGGGAGTTTCAACCAAGGGAGTTACAATTACAAGGGAGTTACAAGAACCAAGGGATGTACACAAGAGAATTCTAGATCTAGTTTTTGGAGCTTTTTTTAGATATTGAGCCACCGTTTCTAGGTTTTGAAGTGGAGATCTTTTCCAGGGTTTTTCTTCTTACTTGTTTGATTGTGAACTAAACTTCTATTTTCTTAGTAAAGTAGTGGAGGTATTACATCTATGTTGTCGTGAGTTTATTGTTTTTGCGTTTTATGCCTAAATTGTGTCCTTTTCATCTTGTTCTGAATTGTTAATTGGATTCTTGGTAGAATTCTAGATTTATCACCTAGGATTCGATTAGTATCTCATACGTCTAGGTTAGATTATTGGAGGTTGTTGTAGTCTAATCCTTTGAAGGATCCATTCTGCCTAATTTGGGTTGAATTAGGACATTGGATGTATAAAATTAAACTATAGGATAGCTGCACTTGCTTTTTTTGTATCACAGTGTTCCTTACGTTAATGCCTTCTTTAGTTTGAATCATAGACGATCGTCCTGGTTAACTAATTAGGATAGGATTAGTAGACCCCGATCAAGAATTCTAGTTAATTTAGTATAGGAATAGGAACAATTGGCATGATTGAGTATATGATTTAGTAGGAAAATCTGCATAACTAAATACTGAAGCGTACCTTTACTAAGATATTTTATCTTATCAATTAAATTCGTTATTCTAGTTGTTAGTTTTGTTCATTTACAAAATACCCTTCTTTTTACTAGGACAATGCTCACTTTAAGTGTGTGGGAGCAGATTAAGCTTTGTTATTTCTATATATCTCTTAAAAAACACAAAAATTAAAAAAGGCACCAATGCAAAAAAGCCAAATTTAAATCTTGGGATGAGTGAAAACCTTTCAGAGCGATAAGATAATAAGCATGTAATCTTGCTGGTATTAGGCTTGTAATCGTCTCTGCGACGGCGGACACTTGTGCAACCAACAACACCCGCCAAAGAAGAAAAGAAGTTTGTTCCGTGTCTTATGGCGGCGGTCGTCGATGATCTAGAGGCGCCCACTGATCGCGCACAATTCTACCAGGATTATCTTTCATTTCTTATATTTTCTAGAGAACATTATTATTATTTATTAATTTCGTTTTAACTAAGAGATATTTTCTTTATTTTAGTTTGTCTTTTATAGGGTTAATGGGGAGAGTATTTTCATTTTTTCTTTCCGTATTTTTTATCAAGCCTCATCCTAGTGGAAAAAACCCTTTTTGCGGCGGGCATTTTGACACTTGTTGAGGCATACACCGTTCGCTTCTAATGAGGGGGCTGCAACAAGTGGGAACACTTTTAGAGGCGTGCTAAATACGCCTCAAAAAAGACACTTTTAGAGGCGGGCTAAATACGCCTCAAAAAAGACACCTTTAGAGGCGGGCTTAACGAAGCCCGTCTCTAAAAGTGCCTCAACAAGTGCCCTATGTGGCACTTGTTAAGGCGGGCGGGCTTATTATACGCCTCAACAACCACTTTTAGAGACGGACATACGGATGCCCACCTCTAAAAAGTCCACACTTGTTGAGGCGGGCCTACATAAGCCCGCCTCAACAAGTGCTTTTAGAGGCGGGCCTATATAGGCTCGCCTCTAAAAGAGCCTCAATAAGATCCTTCGAAGGCACTTGTTGAGGCGGGTCTGGTATAAATACGCCGCACAAGTGCCTCAGTGGCACTTGTTGCGGAGGTTTTAGAGGCGGGCTTATGGATGCCCGCCTCTAAAAATAGGAAAAAAGAGCGCAATTCGAACAAAACAACAAGCTGCCCCGACCTTATTTATCGGCTGAAATAACCACACACAAATTTATAGAATAATGTACAACAACACAACAGGTTTGACCAGAGTATAGTTAAGTTCTCAACAACAGTTTACATATATATATGACAAGTACGAATAAGTTCAATCCGATGATAGATACTTCGATGTAAAATATTATGCCCATTGCTCACGAACTACATCCATTTCTTCAACAGTATATGATGTCGTCGTCTTAGTATATAGCTTCATAAGAAACACATAAATTATTGATAAAAAACTCAAATACATCAATGTATAGTTAATTAGTTACATACCTTATCTAGTCGGTAATCATCAGAGTCATCGAATCCCGTGACTATCTCTAACATGAACTTCATGACATAATAGCCACACTCGGTTCCGCCGCTTTATTGAGCGCACTAATTACACAAAATAAGGAGGTTCTCTTAGCTAGTTACAAGGCCTTCGATTATACATAAACAAACCTAAAGCTAGCGTTTAAAATGTTATATGTACCTCTATATCAATTACTCTAAACGTCTTACGTTTTCCTAATGATTTATCGCACTTTCCACCTTGATACCTAAACACTTGAAATGCCCTAGAAAATCCACGCAATATAGTCATGAAAATGATATTGTTAGTATTCCAAAAAAACTAATTCATAAGCAAAATATCTTACAAATTCAGGACTCGAGATGCATCAGTCGTTCTGCTGCTTGGACCTTTCAGAGAATCGAAAAGATAGACATGTCCTTTAAATAGGTCTATCACGTACAGAATCCAATGATTGCTGCATCATTTAAATGTAAATTGATAAAAATTAATGATTGCTTAAAATACTAATTATATATGAAACTTATTGAAAACACTTACTCTTGATTATATGGGAGCAAAAAACAATTTGGCACTGTTAGCATTGAATACACGTTGCAAGTAAGTTGCTGGAACAGATGGTTCGGCCTTGATTCTAGTGCTTGAAATCATCTCAGGACAGATGAATCCAATTCCAGAATTTTCAAATGCATATGTGTGATTGTCCAATAAATACCTGCACATTTAAAGTAAAAACAATTAAGAATGATAGTTCAACAATTACAGAAAAAGATTAAGATTGATAGTTGACAATTAAAAGATAAAGATTAATATTTACATCATGTAGACGTGAATCACCGAAATGTTTAAGCAATCCCCCTTAAGGATTTCTTCTAAATCGGATGCAGTGACATATATTTCTTGATCTGTCACATAATTCCAAACTGAAGCATCCAATGGGATGGGAGTATTATCATATATATCTCCCGGCGCCGAAGACATAACAAATTGCAACCACTTGCACGATTGGCCATGACCTTGAATTGCTTCGTTTTCTTCTTTCTTTCTTTTTGCAGCTGATTCTTCCGTTTTTCGATCACAGCTACCAACCACTTCTTTGTTGGACTGAGACTCATTGAGTACAAACAAGGAAGATGTAATATCATTCAATATAACTATCCCGCCAAGGGCCTAATTTATGAAATCTATCCCGCCAAGGGCCTAAATTATGAATTCTACCCCACCAAGGGCCTAAATAGATAATAATATGCAACTATCCCGCCAAGGGCCTAAATTGACTTACCTTTGTATTTTTGGCGCTGTCTTCCACCTTTTTCGAGAGAAATGACTAGGACTTCTTTGTTGGGCATGGAGTAGTATAGTCCTATATATATTTGTATAGATGATCAAGAGTGAGTAAGTGAAACCATCACCCGTAGGCACCGCCTAAGTTAGAGAAATGACTTGGACTTCTTACCTCGTCGTCTTTGAAAATCACTAAGCGGATCGGCCATTCACGAAGCTACCCTGAGCACCGCATAAGTTAGTGAAACCATCACCCGTAGGCACCGGAAGAATATCATCATGATGTCGATCATAAACAAAATCAACTTGGACTTTATAGTGATCAGGCTTCATCGGTGTAAAGTGCTGGGACGATGCATCATTTGTGGGTTGTACCATACCATCCGCTACGAGCACTTTGTTAACAGAATCTTTATCCTCAAGGGCAAGATGGCATGGAGTCCTTTCCTGCATAAGAGGTATTTTAATTCATGTTATAAGAGGTATTTGGACATAAATATTTCATGATAAAATTGCTGCATCAGTCATACCTTCAGCTCACGTGGTTGCGGTGTGGAATCAGGACAAGTGGTATAGGGTGCATCAACATTAGGTTCAAGATCGGTAGTAGAAGTGAAGTGTGGTTGATTTATGTGTAAAATGGAGCTTATTTGCTTTTGTAGGGCCTCAGCCACCCTTTTATCTAACTCACCTTCAAACTCCTTTCTAACTTCAGCTCTGATCGATTCGATTAGATCTGAAGAAGCTTCACTAGAACATCTTCTTTGTCGTTCTCTTGGACCGAAAGCAACTATATAAGCCACAGTTCCACCTATTGCCTTGACACGACCACGATGATCTTTTTTCCCAATGGCTTTGGTGAGGGCATCCTCATCATCCTCAAACGTAAGGTTTCCTTTTTCTTCTTCTTTGTTATACTCCTCCTATGATTCCAATTAGAAAAGTATAAATTAATTCATATTTACAAGTAAATTTAACTAAACATTCATTGCAAAGCACTATTTACAACTTTTCTTGCAATTTCTACGACATCCATATCATTCGGGCTAACTTCCCACTTTCCATCCGCAGTTCGAACTTGATGAGCCAAAACCCATTCCTTTGATTTGTATTTTCTAGCTCTAGGAACCGATGAGTTCACTGAGGAGCTACTTGACAGAGATATAGCTTCTTCCCTCTGGGAGTCGTCCTTCTTTTATCAACTCATGCCGTTTTCTAATATAACCCGCCTGGCCGGTGCGATGAGGATTCTTGTTCTGGGTTGCACTTGCCTTTGCTTTCCACTACGAGCCTGTCAAAAGTCAAGAGCATTATCACCAATGAGTTAGAAACATTATTATCAATGACTCTGGCCTATAATGAAGTAGCACTAAAAGGAAATAACATTATTACCAATGACTCTGGCTTGTGATATTTTTGAACAAAAGCTAACCAATCAGGCTCTGAAATATGGTGGTAGACATCCCAAGGCTCTTGTTTGTAGGATACTTTGACGGCTTGAACGTCTTAGTTATCCATCGAGCTACCAACTTGCTCTTAAAATCTCTAAAGCGTTTTGCCACACATGAATGGAAATATTTTTCCCTTGATTTAGCCGCATCAACAATGATGTGGAACATAAGCTGTGAATTTATACAATAAGTTAATGATAGTTAATATAGTATATATTCAAGGTGTAATTTAAAAAGACATTATACCTTGGTCTCCTCCCAAAACCCTTGCCTCGTCTGCTCATCTATCTTTCGGTACTCTTTCACGTTAATATTTATTCTTTGAGCACAACTCCCAACTTGATTTACGTATTGTTTTGACCATTGGCCATCTGGGACAT
This sequence comes from Phyllobates terribilis, assembly GCF_046119375.1. Lineage (NCBI taxonomy): Eukaryota > Metazoa > Chordata > Amphibia > Anura > Dendrobatidae > Phyllobates > Phyllobates terribilis. Next base: position 70,415 of record NW_027366477.1, read on the forward strand.
TAAATGCATTATACTCAAGGTGCATATGTTGTTTTACTTGAACACCTTTTGACGGACCACGCCCTTTATGAATCTGTGTAATTGCGCTAAAACCTTGTGATTCGGGATCACCTTGGGTAGGACAAATAGCATTTTCTTTTTCATTAGCCATCCCAAGCTAGAATTCCTGCAACAAAGTAATAAAAAATAATTAGATCATGATTTCATGAGTAGATATAAAAAACAGGCTAATGGTTAGTATATGATTCCACCTCATCTTATTCATTCGTGATTTGTAACCCATATTCCCTCCCTATAATCTATACGGATATGATTAGTATTATTTATATATTCCTCCTCGGGTAATGGTTAAACAACAGCTGATAACAAGGGTGTATCGTCATACTCGTCATACTCATCTTCATCCACAACATCATCAATACCAAGAATATGTATTTTACCTTGGGCAACTGCACGCCATCTAGGATCAACATTGTCTACCACATAAAAAATCTTCTTAGCTTGTGATGCTAGGATGAATGGATCGTCACTATCACTTAATCGGTCAAAGTTTACCATTGTCAAACCCGGATAAATTTCATCTTGCTTCACCCCGTTAGGTTTGTTGACCCACTTGCACCGGAAAACAGGGATTGTAAAATTGTTATAATCAAGCTCCCAAATTTCTTCGATAACACCATAATACGATTGTGTCGCATCAACCGGTCTTTTGTCCTTAGCGCTCGCATAGACCCTAGATGATGCAATAACCTTCACTCCACTATTCTGCACCACACTCTTTTCATCTTGTCTTCTAGTGTAGAATGTGAACCCACTGATATCATATCCTTCATAAGACCGAACCCATAGTCGAGGACCCCGAGATAACCACTTGACTGTATCAGAAACGTCATGTTCTTTCCTAAGTTCCTCAGCTACTTCCTTCTTAAACCAATCAACAAATGTCCGATTATGTTCCTGCATCAAAGCTCTTTCATTCAATTTCGGATTATTGTGCTGCAATTCCGTGTAATGCTTTTCTATGTAAGGATTCACCTCTTTAAGATGCTGCAACACACAAACATATGCCTTAATCTTCCTTTCAGATGGAGGAGATATTACATTTTTACCAATTACTCT
>NW_027366478.1:0-71521 GCF_046119375.1 Phyllobates terribilis
GCACCTATCTTGGTGATGGACAGGACAGCTAGAGGGGATATGGAGGAGGCTGTTATTTTTTTTTTAATAGGTGTACTTTCACCAATTTACTGATAATTAATTGAAAGTAGATGATCGGTACAATTGCTGCCAATGCATTTTTAAAGCTGTATTGTCATGAGTCAAATTTGATCATGTTAGGTTCTTGCATAGGTCCTATAGCATTGATAAGTTTCCACCCTCTTTCCTACATACACACATCTCTCCTGCATACACACAACTCTACTACTATCACACACGCAATTTTCCGAAATACACACACAACTCTCCTCCATACACAAACACAGTTCTAACACATATAGCTTTTCTACAGCTTTGAAGTATGCACTCACACCTCTGTTACATACACGCACTGTTTTGCTACATACTTGTACACAGCTTTCTTACATACACCAACAGCTCTCTTATATACTCATGCAGCTCCACACACACAAACACTTATATATATATATATATATATATATGTACACTCATCCATCGTATACATTACCACATCTTGAAATTCCTTCCAGGAATGTGACTGATCACATGACCTGAAAGGTTCAATGGCTAATCAACAACTTTGTTTGATTGGGACCCTATCCATGCCACCTCACATATCAGGAGTGTCGTTCTTCTTTTCATAAAGAGGTCCAAGGGCTAGTCTTGCAGAAGTTTTTTCAGCTACACAGGATGCGCAACATCCGTGCAAGTCCTGGTGACTTTCTCCCCTGCACTGCACCGATCAGATAGATCAGTGTGGGGCAGGAGAAAGGAGAACAGTTCTTTCAGTGATCATGAAGGATGCTGTCAGTGTTTTCCTCCATCAGAATAAGCAGCCTCTAGACTGTAAGAAACACACACATTTTAACATCATTTTGATTGTCTAAAATTTACTGCAGCTAAAAATTACATTTGGTTTACAATGCATTTTGCCAGATATGTTGTCACTTGTCAAAGCTAAGAATTTTACATGCTGGGTTTTTTTATGGCACATTTAGCACTGATAAGTTGTCACACTCTTGCTTAATATGTTAACATTCTGTCTGTAAACTGTATATGCATAGCTACCTTTTTGAAGCAATATTGAGATTTACTTAAGAACGTGGGGCCCAATAAATACCATCAATGGTGCCCAGTCCAAGAGATGGTGGATCCTATAGGTAAACACCACCTCATCATGCACTAAAACTTACTAAAAAAAAAAAAAGATGTGAAGTTCACACATATAGAAAATGGACATTTTGTGAATACATATTACACGTATTGTAAAATAGATAGAGCTCATATGTAGAGTTTGTTTGATAAACTTTCCTACTACTTTGTCTAAATTAGAAGCAAATTGGTTGAACATTACTTCTACCTAAAATGGCAGAAAACGCACCTATCTTGGTGATGGACAGGACAGCTAGAGGGGATATGGAGGAGGCTGTTATTTTTTTTTTTAATAGGTGTACTTTCACCAATTTGCTGATAATTCATTGAAAGTAGATGATCGGTACAATTGCTGCCAATGCATTTTTTAAAGCTGTATTGTCATGAGTCAAATTTGATCATGTTAGGTTCTTGCATAGGTCCTATAGCATTGATAAGTTTCCACCCTCTTTCCTACATACACACATCTCTCCTGCATACACACAACTCTACTACTATCACACACGCAATTTTCCGAAATACACACACAACTCTCCTCCATACACAAACACAGCTCTAACACATATAGCTTTTCTACAGCTTTGAAGTATGCACTCACACCTCTGTTACATACACGCACTGTTTTGCTACATACTTGTACACAGCTTTCTTAGATACCATACACCAACAGCTCTCTTATATACTCATGCAGCTCCACACACACAAACACTTATATATATATATATATATATGTACACTCATCCATCGTATACATTACCACATCTTGAAATTCCTTCCAGGAATGTGACTGATCACATGACCTGAAAGGTTCAATGGCTAATCAACAACTTTGTTTGATTGGGACCCTATCCATGCCACCTCACATATCAGGAGTGTCGTTCTTCTTTTCATAAAGAGGTCCAAGGGCTAGTCTTGCAGAAGTTTTTTCAGCTACACAGGATGCGCAACATCCGTGCAAGTCCTGGTGACTTTCTCCCCTGCACTGCACCGATCAGATAGATCAGTGTGGGGCAGGAGAAAGGAGAACAGTTCTTTCAGTGATCATGAAGGATGCTGTCAGTGTTTTCCTCCATCAGAATAAGCAGCCTCTAGACTGTAAGAAACACACACATTTTAACATCATTTTGATTGTCTAAAATTTACTGCAGCTAAAAATTACATTTGGTTTACAATGCATTTTGCCAGATATGTTGTCACTTGTCAAAGCTAAGAATTTTACATGCTGGCTTTTTTTATGGCACATTTAGCACTGATAAGTTGTCACACTCTTGCTTAATATGTTAACATTCTGTCTGTAAACTGTATATGCATAGCTACCTTTTTGAAGCAATATTGAGATTTACTTAAGAACGTGGGGCCCAATAAATACCATCAATGGTGCCCAGTCCAAGAGATGGTGGATCCTATAGGTAAACACCACCTCATCATGCACTAAAACTTACTAAAAAAAAAAAAGATGTGAAGTTCACACATATAGAAAATGGACATTTTGTGAATACATATTACACGTATTGTAAAATAGATAGAGCTCATATGTAGAGTTTGTTTGATAAACTTTCCTACTACTTTGTCTAAATTAGAAGCAAATTGGTTGAACATTACTTCTACCTAAAATGGCAGAAAACGCACCTATCTTGGTGATGGACAGGACAGCTAGAGGGGATATGGAGGAGGCTGTTATTTTTTTTTTAATAGGTGTACTTTCACCAATTTACTGATAATTAATTGAAAGTAGATGATCGGTACAATTGCTGCCAATGCATTTTTTAAAGCTGTATTGTCATGAGTCAAATTTGATCATGTTAGGTTCTTGCATAGGTCCTATAGCATTGATAAGTTTCCACCCTCTTTCCTACATACACACATCTCTCCTGCATACACACAACTCTACTACTATCACACACGCAATTTTCCGAAATACACACACAACTCTCCTCCATACACAAACACAGTTCTAACACATATAGCTTTTCTACAGCTTTGAAGTATGCACTCACACCTCTGTTACATACACGCACTGTTTTGCTACATACTTGTACACAGCTTTCTTAGATACCATACACCAACAGCTCTCTTATATACTCATGCAGCTCCACACACACAAACACTTATATATATATATATATATGTACACTCATCCATCGTATACATTACCACATCTTGAAATTCCTTCCAGGAATGTGACTGATCACATGACCTGAAAGGTTCAATGGCTAATCAACAACTTTGTTTGATTGGGACCCTATCCATGCCACCTCACATATCAGGAGTGTCGTTCTTCTTTTCATAAAGAGGTCCAAGGGCTAGTCTTGCAGAAGTTTTTTCAGCTACACAGGATGCGCAACATCCGTGCAAGTCCTGGTGACTTTCTCCCCTGCACTGCACCGATCAGATAGATCAGTGTGGGGCAGGAGAAAGGAGAACAGTTCTTTCAGTGATCATGAAGGATGCTGTCAGTGTTTTCCTCCATCAGAATAAGCAGCCTCTAGACTGTAAGAAACACACACATTTTAACATCATTTTGATTGTCTAAAATTTACTGCAGCTAAAAATTACATTTGGTTTACAATGCATTTTGCCAGATATGTTGTCACTTGTCAAAGCTAAGAATTTTACATGCTGGGTTTTTTTATGGCACATTTAGCACTGATAAGTTGTCACACTCTTGCTTAATATGTTAACATTCTGTCTGTAAACTGTATATGCATAGCTACCTTTTTGAAGCAATATTGAGATTTACTTAAGAACGTGGGGCCCAATAAATACCATCAATGGTGCCCAGTCCAAGAGATGGTGGATCCTATAGGTAAACACCACCTCATCATGCACTAAAACTTACTAAAAAAAAAAAAAGATGTGAAGTTCACACATATAGAAAATGGACATTTTGTGAATACATATTACACGTATTGTAAAATAGATAGAGCTCATATGTAGAGTTTGTTTGATAAACTTTCCTACTACTTTGTCTAAATTAGAAGCAAATTGGTTGAACATTACTTCTACCTAAAATGGCAGAAAACGCACCTATCTTGGTGATGGACAGGACAGCTAGAGGGGATATGGAGGAGGCTGTTATTTTTTTTTTAATAGGTGTACTTTCACCAATTTGCTGATAATTCATTGAAAGTAGATGATCGGTACAATTGCTGCCAATGCATTTTTTAAAGCTGTATTGTCATGAGTCAAATTTGATCATGTTAGGTTCTTGCATAGGTCCTATAGCATTGATAAGTTTCCACCCTCTTTCCTACATACACACATCTCTCCTGCATACACACAACTCTACTACTATCACACACGCAATTTTCCGAAATACACACACAACTCTCCTCCATACACAAACACAGCTCTAACACATATAGCTTTTCTACAGCTTTGAAGTATGCACTCACACCTCTGTTACATACACGCACTGTTTTGCTACATACTTGTACACAGCTTTCTTAGATACCATACACCAACAGCTCTCTTATATACTCATGCAGCTCCACACACACAAACACTTATATATATATATATATATATGTACACTCATCCATCGTATACATTACCACATCTTGAAATTCCTTCCAGGAATGTGACTGATCACATGACCTGAAAGGTTCAATGGCTAATCAACAACTTTGTTTGATTGGGACCCTATCCATGCCACCTCACATATCAGGAGTGTCGTTCTTCTTTTCATAAAGAGGTCCAAGGGCTAGTCTTGCAGAAGTTTTTTCAGCTACACAGGATGCGCAACATCCGTGCAAGTCCTGGTGACTTTCTCCCCTGCACTGCACCGATCAGATAGATCAGTGTGGGGCAGGAGAAAGGAGAACAGTTCTTTCAGTGATCATGAAGGATGCTGTCAGTGTTTTCCTCCATCAGAATAAGCAGCCTCTAGACTGTAAGAAACACACACATTTTAACATCATTTTGATTGTCTAAAATTTACTGCAGCTAAAAATTACATTTGGTTTACAATGCATTTTGCCAGATATGTTGTCACTTGTCAAAGCTAAGAATTTTACATGCTGGCTTTTTTTATGGCACATTTAGCACTGATAAGTTGTCACACTCTTGCTTAATATGTTAACATTCTGTCTGTAAACTGTATATGCATAGCTACCTTTTTGAAGCAATATTGAGATTTACTTAAGAACGTGGGGCCCAATAAATACCATCAATGGTGCCCAGTCCAAGAGATGGTGGATCCTATAGGTAAACACCACCTCATCATGCACTAAAACTTACTAAAAAAAAAAAAGATGTGAAGTTCACACATATAGAAAATGGACATTTTGTGAATACATATTACACGTATTGTAAAATAGATAGAGCTCATATGTAGAGTTTGTTTGATAAACTTTCCTACTACTTTGTCTAAATTAGAAGCAAATTGGTTGAACATTACTTCTACCTAAAATGGCAGAAAACGCACCTATCTTGGTGATGGACAGGACAGCTAGAGGGGATATGGAGGAGGCTGTTATTTTTTTTTTAATAGGTGTACTTTCACCAATTTACTGATAATTAATTGAAAGTAGATGATCGGTACAATTGCTGCCAATGCATTTTTTAAAGCTGTATTGTCATGAGTCAAATTTGATCATGTTAGGTTCTTGCATAGGTCCTATAGCATTGATAAGTTTCCACCCTCTTTCCTACATACACACATCTCTCCTGCATACACACAACTCTACTACTATCACACACGCAATTTTCCGAAATACACACACAACTCTCCTCCATACACAAACACAGTTCTAACACATATAGCTTTTCTACAGCTTTGAAGTATGCACTCACACCTCTGTTACATACACGCACTGTTTTGCTACATACTTGTACACAGCTTTCTTAGATACCATACACCAACAGCTCTCTTATATACTCATGCAGCTCCACACACACAAACACTTATATATATATATATATATGTACACTCATCCATCGTATACATTACCACATCTTGAAATTCCTTCCAGGAATGTGACTGATCACATGACCTGAAAGGTTCAATGGCTAATCAACAACTTTGTTTGATTGGGACCCTATCCATGCCACCTCACATATCAGGAGTGTCGTTCTTCTTTTCATAAAGAGGTCCAAGGGCTAGTCTTGCAGAAGTTTTTTCAGCTACACAGGATGCGCAACATCCGTGCAAGTCCTGGTGACTTTCTCCCCTGCACTGCACCGATCAGATAGATCAGTGTGGGGCAGGAGAAAGGAGAACAGTTCTTTCAGTGATCATGAAGGATGCTGTCAGTGTTTTCCTCCATCAGAATAAGCAGCCTCTAGACTGTAAGAAACACACACATTTTAACATCATTTTGATTGTCTAAAATTTACTGCAGCTAAAAATTACATTTGGTTTACAATGCATTTTGCCAGATATGTTGTCACTTGTCAAAGCTAAGAATTTTACATGCTGGCTTTTTTTATGGCACATTTAGCACTGATAAGTTGTCACACTCTTGCTTAATATGTTAACATTCTGTCTGTAAACTGTATATGCATAGCTACCTTTTTGAAGCAATATTGAGATTTACTTAAGAACGTGGGGCCCAATAAATACCATCAATGGTGCCCAGTCCAAGAGATGGTGGATCCTATAGGTAAACACCACCTCATCATGCACTAAAACTTACTAAAAAAAAAAAAGATGTGAAGTTCACACATATAGAAAATGGACATTTTGTGAATACATATTACACGTATTGTAAAATAGATAGAGCTCATATGTAGAGTTTGTTTGATAAACTTTCCTACTACTTTGTCTAAATTAGAAGCAAATTGGTTGAACATTACTTCTACCTAAAATGGCAGAAAACGCACCTATCTTGGTGATGGACAGGACAGCTAGAGGGGATATGGAGGAGGCTGTTATTTTTTTTTTAATAGGTGTACTTTCACCAATTTGCTGATAATTCATTGAAAGTAGATGATCGGTACAATTGCTGCCAATGCATTTTTTAAAGCTGTATTGTCATGAGTCAAATTTGATCATGTTAGGTTCTTGCATAGGTCCTATAGCATTGATAAGTTTCCACCCTCTTTCCTACATACACACATCTCTCCTGCATACACACAACTCTACTACTATCACACACGCAATTTTCCGAAATACACACACAACTCTCCTCCATACACAAACACAGTTCTAACACATATAGCTTTTCTACAGCTTTGAAGTATGCACTCACACCTCTGTTACATACACGCACTGTTTTGCTACATACTTGTACACAGCTTTCTTAGATACCATACACCAACAGCTCTCTTATATACTCATGCAGCTCCACACACACAAACACTTATATATATATATATATATGTACACTCATCCATCGTATACATTACCACATCTTGAAATTCCTTCCAGGAATGTGACTGATCACATGACCTGAAAGGTTCAATGGCTAATCAACAACTTTGTTTGATTGGGACCCTATCCATGCCACCTCACATATCAGGAGTGTCGTTCTTCTTTTCATAAAGAGGTCCAAGGGCTAGTCTTGCAGAAGTTTTTTCAGCTACACAGGATGCGCAACATCCGTGCAAGTCCTGGTGACTTTCTCCCCTGCACTGCACCGATCAGATAGATCAGTGTGGGGCAGGAGAAAGGAGAACAGTTCTTTCAGTGATCATGAAGGATGCTGTCAGTGTTTTCCTCCATCAGAATAAGCAGCCTCTAGACTGTAAGAAACACACACATTTTAACATCATTTTGATTGTCTAAAATTTACTGCAGCTAAAAATTACATTTGGTTTACAATGCATTTTGCCAGATATGTTGTCACTTGTCAAAGCTAAGAATTTTACATGCTGGCTTTTTTTATGGCACATTTAGCACTGATAAGTTGTCACACTCTTGCTTAATATGTTAACATTCTGTCTGTAAACTGTATATGCATAGCTACCTTTTTGAAGCAATATTGAGATTTACTTAAGAACGTGGGGCCCAATAAATACCATCAATGGTGCCCAGTCCAAGAGATGGTGGATCCTATAGGTAAACACCACCTCATCATGCACTAAAACTTACTAAAAAAAAAAAAGATGTGAAGTTCACACATATAGAAAATGGACATTTTGTGAATACATATTACACGTATTGTAAAATAGATAGAGCTCATATGTAGAGTTTGTTTGATAAACTTTCCTACTACTTTGTCTAAATTAGAAGCAAATTGGTTGAACATTACTTCTACCTAAAATGGCAGAAAACGCACCTATCTTGGTGATGGACAGGACAGCTAGAGGGGATATGGAGGAGGCTGTTATTTTTTTTTTAATAGGTGTACTTTCACCAATTTGCTGATAATTCATTGAAAGTAGATGATCGGTACAATTGCTGCCAATGCATTTTTTAAAGCTGTATTGTCATGAGTCAAATTTGATCATGTTAGGTTCTTGCATAGGTCCTATAGCATTGATAAGTTTCCACCCTCTTTCCTACATACACACATCTCTCCTGCATACACACAACTCTACTACTATCACACACGCAATTTTCCGAAATACACACACAACTCTCCTCCATACACAAACACAGTTCTAACACATATAGCTTTTCTACAGCTTTGAAGTATGCACTCACACCTCTGTTACATACACGCACTGTTTTGCTACATACTTGTACACAGCTTTCTTAGATACCATACACCAACAGCTCTCTTATATACTCATGCAGCTCCACACACACAAACACTTATATATATATATATATATGTACACTCATCCATCGTATACATTACCACATCTTGAAATTCCTTCCAGGAATGTGACTGATCACATGACCTGAAAGGTTCAATGGCTAATCAACAACTTTGTTTGATTGGGACCCTATCCATGCCACCTCACATATCAGGAGTGTCGTTCTTCTTTTCATAAAGAGGTCCAAGGGCTAGTCTTGCAGAAGTTTTTTCAGCTACACAGGATGCGCAACATCCGTGCAAGTCCTGGTGACTTTCTCCCCTGCACTGCACCGATCAGATAGATCAGTGTGGGGCAGGAGAAAGGAGAACAGTTCTTTCAGTGATCATGAAGGATGCTGTCAGTGTTTTCCTCCATCAGAATAAGCAGCCTCTAGACTGTAAGAAACACACACATTTTAACATCATTTTGATTGTCTAAAATTTACTGCAGCTAAAAATTACATTTGGTTTACAATGCATTTTGCCAGATATGTTGTCACTTGTCAAAGCTAAGAATTTTACATGCTGGCTTTTTTTATGGCACATTTAGCACTGATAAGTTGTCACACTCTTGCTTAATATGTTAACATTCTGTCTGTAAACTGTATATGCATAGCTACCTTTTTGAAGCAATATTGAGATTTACTTAAGAACGTGGGGCCCAATAAATACCATCAATGGTGCCCAGTCCAAGAGATGGTGGATCCTATAGGTAAACACCACCTCATCATGCACTAAAACTTACTAAAAAAAAAAAAGATGTGAAGTTCACACATATAGAAAATGGACATTTTGTGAATACATATTACACGTATTGTAAAATAGATAGAGCTCATATGTAGAGTTTGTTTGATAAACTTTCCTACTACTTTGTCTAAATTAGAAGCAAATTGGTTGAACATTACTTCTACCTAAAATGGCAGAAAACGCACCTATCTTGGTGATGGACAGGACAGCTAGAGGGGATATGGAGGAGGCTGTTATTTTTTTTTTAATAGGTGTACTTTCACCAATTTACTGATAATTAATTGAAAGTAGATGATCGGTACAATTGCTGCCAATGCATTTTTTAAAGCTGTATTGTCATGAGTCAAATTTGATCATGTTAGGTTCTTGCATAGGTCCTATAGCATTGATAAGTTTCCACCCTCTTTCCTACATACACACATCTCTCCTGCATACACACAACTCTACTACTATCACACACGCAATTTTCCGAAATACACACACAACTCTCCTCCATACACAAACACAGTTCTAACACATATAGCTTTTCTACAGCTTTGAAGTATGCACTCACACCTCTGTTACATACACGCACTGTTTTGCTACATACTTGTACACAGCTTTCTTACATACACCAACAGCTCTCTTATATACTCATGCAGCTCCACACACACAAACACTTATATATATATATATATATATATGTACACTCATCCATCGTATACATTACCACATCTTGAAATTCCTTCCAGGAATGTGACTGATCACATGACCTGAAAGGTTCAATGGCTAATCAACAACTTTGTTTGATTGGGACCCTATCCATGCCACCTCACATATCAGGAGTGTCGTTCTTCTTTTCATAAAGAGGTCCAAGGGCTAGTCTTGCAGAAGTTTTTTCAGCTACACAGGATGCGCAACATCCGTGCAAGTCCTGGTGACTTTCTCCCCTGCACTGCACCGATCAGATAGATCAGTGTGGGGCAGGAGAAAGGAGAACAGTTCTTTCAGTGATCATGAAGGATGCTGTCAGTGTTTTCCTCCATCAGAATAAGCAGCCTCTAGACTGTAAGAAACACACACATTTTAACATCATTTTGATTGTCTAAAATTTACTGCAGCTAAAAATTACATTTGGTTTACAATGCATTTTGCCAGATATGTTGTCACTTGTCAAAGCTAAGAATTTTACATGCTGGGTTTTTTTATGGCACATTTAGCACTGATAAGTTGTCACACTCTTGCTTAATATGTTAACATTCTGTCTGTAAACTGTATATGCATAGCTACCTTTTTGAAGCAATATTGAGATTTACTTAAGAACGTGGGGCCCAATAAATACCATCAATGGTGCCCAGTCCAAGAGATGGTGGATCCTATAGGTAAACACCACCTCATCATGCACTAAAACTTACTAAAAAAAAAAAAAGATGTGAAGTTCACACATATAGAAAATGGACATTTTGTGAATACATATTACACGTATTGTAAAATAGATAGAGCTCATATGTAGAGTTTGTTTGATAAACTTTCCTACTACTTTGTCTAAATTAGAAGCAAATTGGTTGAACATTACTTCTACCTAAAATGGCAGAAAACGCACCTATCTTGGTGATGGACAGGACAGCTAGAGGGGATATGGAGGAGGCTGTTATTTTTTTTTTAATAGGTGTACTTTCACCAATTTGCTGATAATTCATTGAAAGTAGATGATCGGTACAATTGCTGCCAATGCATTTTTTAAAGCTGTATTGTCATGAGTCAAATTTGATCATGTTAGGTTCTTGCATAGGTCCTATAGCATTGATAAGTTTCCACCCTCTTTCCTACATACACACATCTCTCCTGCATACACACAACTCTACTACTATCACACACGCAATTTTCCGAAATACACACACAACTCTCCTCCATACACAAACACAGTTCTAACACATATAGCTTTTCTACAGCTTTGAAGTATGCACTCACACCTCTGTTACATACACGCACTGTTTTGCTACATACTTGTACACAGCTTTCTTACATACCATACACCAACAGCTCTCTTATATACTCATGCAGCTCCACACACACAAACATATATATATATATATATGTACACTCATCCATCGTATACATTACCACATCTTGAAATTCCTTCCAGGAATGTGACTGATCACATGACCTGAAAGGTTCAATGGCTAATCAACAACTTTGTTTGATTGGGACCCTATCCATGCCACCTCACATATCAGGAGTGTCGTTCTTCTTTTCATAAAGAGGTCCAAGGGCTAGTCTTGCAGAAGTTTTTTCAGCTACACAGGATGCGCAACATCCGTGCAAGTCCTGGTGACTTTCTCCCCTGCACTGCACCGATCAGATAGATCAGTGTGGGGCAGGAGAAAGGAGAACAGTTCTTTCAGTGATCATGAAGGATGCTGTCAGTGTTTTCCTCCATCAGAATAAGCAGCCTCTAGACTGTAAGAAACACACACATTTTAACATCATTTTGATTGTCTAAAATTTACTGCAGCTAAAAATTACATTTGGTTTACAATGCATTTTGCCAGATATGTTGTCACTTGTCAAAGCTAAGAATTTTACATGCTGGCTTTTTTTATGGCACATTTAGCACTGATAAGTTGTCACACTCTTGCTTAATATGTTAACATTCTGTCTGTAAACTGTATATGCATAGCTACCTTTTTGAAGCAATATTGAGATTTACTTAAGAACGTGGGGCCCAATAAATACCATCAATGGTGCCCAGTCCAAGAGATGGTGGATCCTATAGGTAAACACCACCTCATCATGCACTAAAACTTACTAAAAAAAAAAAAGATGTGAAGTTCACACATATAGAAAATGGACATTTTGTGAATACATATTACACGTATTGTAAAATAGATAGAGCTCATATGTAGAGTTTGTTTGATAAACTTTCCTACTACTTTGTCTAAATTAGAAGCAAATTGGTTGAACATTACTTCTACCTAAAATGGCAGAAAACGCACCTATCTTGGTGATGGACAGGACAGCTAGAGGGGATATGGAGGAGGCTGTTATTTTTTTTTTAATAGGTGTACTTTCACCAATTTGCTGATAATTCATTGAAAGTAGATGATCGGTACAATTGCTGCCAATGCATTTTTTAAAGCTGTATTGTCATGAGTCAAATTTGATCATGTTAGGTTCTTGCATAGGTCCTATAGCATTGATAAGTTTCCACCCTCTTTCCTACATACACACATCTCTCCTGCATACACACAACTCTACTACTATCACACACGCAATTTTCCGAAATACACACACAACTCTCCTCCATACACAAACACAGTTCTAACACATATAGCTTTTCTACAGCTTTGAAGTATGCACTCACACCTCTGTTACATACACGCACTGTTTTGCTACATACTTGTACACAGCTTTCTTACATACACCAACAGCTCTCTTATATACTCATGCAGCTCCACACACACAAACACTTATATATATATATATATATATATATATATATGTACACTCATCCATCGTATACATTACCACATCTTGAAATTCCTTCCAGGAATGTGACTGATCACATGACCTGAAAGGTTCAATGGCTAATCAACAACTTTGTTTGATTGGGACCCTATCCATGCCACCTCACATATCAGGAGTGTCGTTCTTCTTTTCATAAAGAGGTCCAAGGGCTAGTCTTGCAGAAGTTTTTTCAGCTACACAGGATGCGCAACATCCGTGCAAGTCCTGGTGACTTTCTCCCCTGCACTGCACCGATCAGATAGATCAGTGTGGGGCAGGAGAAAGGAGAACAGTTCTTTCAGTGATCATGAAGGATGCTGTCAGTGTTTTCCTCCATCAGAATAAGCAGCCTCTAGACTGTAAGAAACACACACATTTTAACATCATTTTGATTGTCTAAAATTTACTGCAGCTAAAAATTACATTTGGTTTACAATGCATTTTGCCAGATATGTTGTCACTTGTCAAAGCTAAGAATTTTACATGCTGGGTTTTTTTATGGCACATTTAGCACTGATAAGTTGTCACACTCTTGCTTAATATGTTAACATTCTGTCTGTAAACTGTATATGCATAGCTACCTTTTTGAAGCAATATTGAGATTTACTTAAGAACGTGGGGCCCAATAAATACCATCAATGGTGCCCAGTCCAAGAGATGGTGGATCCTATAGGTAAACACCACCTCATCATGCACTAAAACTTACTAAAAAAAAAAAAAGATGTGAAGTTCACACATATAGAAAATGGACATTTTGTGAATACATATTACACGTATTGTAAAATAGATAGAGCTCATATGTAGAGTTTGTTTGATAAACTTTCCTACTACTTTGTCTAAATTAGAAGCAAATTGGTTGAACATTACTTCTACCTAAAATGGCAGAAAACGCACCTATCTTGGTGATGGACAGGACAGCTAGAGGGGATATGGAGGAGGCTGTTATTTTTTTTTTAATAGGTGTACTTTCACCAATTTGCTGATAATTCATTGAAAGTAGATGATCGGTACAATTGCTGCCAATGCATTTTTTAAAGCTGTATTGTCATGAGTCAAATTTGATCATGTTAGGTTCTTGCATAGGTCCTATAGCATTGATAAGTTTCCACCCTCTTTCCTACATACACACATCTCTCCTGCATACACACAACTCTACTACTATCACACACGCAATTTTCCGAAATACACACACAACTCTCCTCCATACACAAACACAGCTCTAACACATATAGCTTTTCTACAGCTTTGAAGTATGCACTCACACCTCTGTTACATACACGCACTGTTTTGCTACATACTTGTACACAGCTTTCTTACATACACCAACAGCTCTCTTATATACTCATGCAGCTCCACACACACAAACACTTATATATATATATATATATATATATGTACACTCATCCATCGTATACATTACCACATCTTGAAATTCCTTCCAGGAATGTGACTGATCACATGACCTGAAAGGTTCAATGGCTAATCAACAACTTTGTTTGATTGGGACCCTATCCATGCCACCTCACATATCAGGAGTGTCGTTCTTCTTTTCATAAAGAGGTCCAAGGGCTAGTCTTGCAGAAGTTTTTTCAGCTACACAGGATGCGCAACATCCGTGCAAGTCCTGGTGACTTTCTCCCCTGCACTGCACCGATCAGATAGATCAGTGTGGGGCAGGAGAAAGGAGAACAGTTCTTTCAGTGATCATGAAGGATGCTGTCAGTGTTTTCCTCCATCAGAATAAGCAGCCTCTAGACTGTAAGAAACACACACATTTTAACATCATTTTGATTGTCTAAAATTTACTGCAGCTAAAAATTACATTTGGTTTACAATGCATTTTGCCAGATATGTTGTCACTTGTCAAAGCTAAGAATTTTACATGCTGGGTTTTTTTATGGCACATTTAGCACTGATAAGTTGTCACACTCTTGCTTAATATGTTAACATTCTGTCTGTAAACTGTATATGCATAGCTACCTTTTTGAAGCAATATTGAGATTTACTTAAGAACGTGGGGCCCAATAAATACCATCAATGGTGCCCAGTCCAAGAGATGGTGGATCCTATAGGTAAACACCACCTCATCATGCACTAAAACTTACTAAAAAAAAAAAAAGATGTGAAGTTCACACATATAGAAAATGGACATTTTGTGAATACATATTACACGTATTGTAAAATAGATAGAGCTCATATGTAGAGTTTGTTTGATAAACTTTCCTACTACTTTGTCTAAATTAGAAGCAAATTGGTTGAACATTACTTCTACCTAAAATGGCAGAAAACGCACCTATCTTGGTGATGGACAGGACAGCTAGAGGGGATATGGAGGAGGCTGTTATTTTTTTTTTAATAGGTGTACTTTCACCAATTTGCTGATAATTCATTGAAAGTAGATGATCGGTACAATTGCTGCCAATGCATTTTTTAAAGCTGTATTGTCATGAGTCAAATTTGATCATGTTAGGTTCTTGCATAGGTCCTATAGCATTGATAAGTTTCCACCCTCTTTCCTACATACACACATCTCTCCTGCATACACACAACTCTACTACTATCACACACGCAATTTTCCGAAATACACACACAACTCTCCTCCATACACAAACACAGTTCTAACACATATAGCTTTTCTACAGCTTTGAAGTATGCACTCACACCTCTGTTACATACACGCACTGTTTTGCTACATACTTGTACACAGCTTTCTTACATACCATACACCAACAGCTCTCTTATATACTCATGCAGCTCCACACACACAAACACTTATATATATATATATATATGTACACTCATCCATCGTATACATTACCACATCTTGAAATTCCTTCCAGGAATGTGACTGATCACATGACCTGAAAGGTTCAATGGCTAATCAACAACTTTGTTTGATTGGGACCCTATCCATGCCACCTCACATATCAGGAGTGTCGTTCTTCTTTTCATAAAGAGGTCCAAGGGCTAGTCTTGCAGAAGTTTTTTCAGCTACACAGGATGCGCAACATCCGTGCAAGTCCTGGTGACTTTCTCCCCTGCACTGCACCGATCAGATAGATCAGTGTGGGGCAGGAGAAAGGAGAACAGTTCTTTCAGTGATCATGAAGGATGCTGTCAGTGTTTTCCTCCATCAGAATAAGCAGCCTCTAGACTGTAAGAAACACACACATTTTAACATCATTTTGATTGTCTAAAATTTACTGCAGCTAAAAATTACATTTGGTTTACAATGCATTTTGCCAGATATGTTGTCACTTGTCAAAGCTAAGAATTTTACATGCTGGCTTTTTTTATGGCACATTTAGCACTGATAAGTTGTCACACTCTTGCTTAATATGTTAACATTCTGTCTGTAAACTGTATATGCATAGCTACCTTTTTGAAGCAATATTGAGATTTACTTAAGAACGTGGGGCCCAATAAATACCATCAATGGTGCCCAGTCCAAGAGATGGTGGATCCTATAGGTAAACACCACCTCATCATGCACTAAAACTTACTAAAAAAAAAAAAGATGTGAAGTTCACACATATAGAAAATGGACATTTTGTGAATACATATTACACGTATTGTAAAATAGATAGAGCTCATATGTAGAGTTTGTTTGATAAACTTTCCTACTACTTTGTCTAAATTAGAAGCAAATTGGTTGAACATTACTTCTACCTAAAATGGCAGAAAACGCACCTATCTTGGTGATGGACAGGACAGCTAGAGGGGATATGGAGGAGGCTGTTATTTTTTTTTTAATAGGTGTACTTTCACCAATTTGCTGATAATTCATTGAAAGTAGATGATCGGTACAATTGCTGCCAATGCATTTTTTAAAGCTGTATTGTCATGAGTCAAATTTGATCATGTTAGGTTCTTGCATAGGTCCTATAGCATTGATAAGTTTCCACCCTCTTTCCTACATACACACATCTCTCCTGCATACACACAACTCTACTACTATCACACACGCAATTTTCCGAAATACACACACAACTCTCCTCCATACACAAACACAGTTCTAACACATATAGCTTTTCTACAGCTTTGAAGTATGCACTCACACCTCTGTTACATACACGCACTGTTTTGCTACATACTTGTACACAGCTTTCTTACATACACCAACAGCTCTCTTATATACTCATGCAGCTCCACACACACAAACACTTATATATATATATATATATATATATATATATATGTACACTCATCCATCGTATACATTACCACATCTTGAAATTCCTTCCAGGAATGTGACTGATCACATGACCTGAAAGGTTCAATGGCTAATCAACAACTTTGTTTGATTGGGACCCTATCCATGCCACCTCACATATCAGGAGTGTCGTTCTTCTTTTCATAAAGAGGTCCAAGGGCTAGTCTTGCAGAAGTTTTTTCAGCTACACAGGATGCGCAACATCCGTGCAAGTCCTGGTGACTTTCTCCCCTGCACTGCACCGATCAGATAGATCAGTGTGGGGCAGGAGAAAGGAGAACAGTTCTTTCAGTGATCATGAAGGATGCTGTCAGTGTTTTCCTCCATCAGAATAAGCAGCCTCTAGACTGTAAGAAACACACACATTTTAACATCATTTTGATTGTCTAAAATTTACTGCAGCTAAAAATTACATTTGGTTTACAATGCATTTTGCCAGATATGTTGTCACTTGTCAAAGCTAAGAATTTTACATGCTGGGTTTTTTTATGGCACATTTAGCACTGATAAGTTGTCACACTCTTGCTTAATATGTTAACATTCTGTCTGTAAACTGTATATGCATAGCTACCTTTTTGAAGCAATATTGAGATTTACTTAAGAACGTGGGGCCCAATAAATACCATCAATGGTGCCCAGTCCAAGAGATGGTGGATCCTATAGGTAAACACCACCTCATCATGCACTAAAACTTACTAAAAAAAAAAAAAGATGTGAAGTTCACACATATAGAAAATGGACATTTTGTGAATACATATTACACGTATTGTAAAATAGATAGAGCTCATATGTAGAGTTTGTTTGATAAACTTTCCTACTACTTTGTCTAAATTAGAAGCAAATTGGTTGAACATTACTTCTACCTAAAATGGCAGAAAACGCACCTATCTTGGTGATGGACAGGACAGCTAGAGGGGATATGGAGGAGGCTGTTATTTTTTTTTTAATAGGTGTACTTTCACCAATTTGCTGATAATTCATTGAAAGTAGATGATCGGTACAATTGCTGCCAATGCATTTTTTAAAGCTGTATTGTCATGAGTCAAATTTGATCATGTTAGGTTCTTGCATAGGTCCTATAGCATTGATAAGTTTCCACCCTCTTTCCTACATACACACATCTCTCCTGCATACACACAACTCTACTACTATCACACACGCAATTTTCCGAAATACACACACAACTCTCCTCCATACACAAACACAGCTCTAACACATATAGCTTTTCTACAGCTTTGAAGTATGCACTCACACCTCTGTTACATACACGCACTGTTTTGCTACATACTTGTACACAGCTTTCTTACATACACCAACAGCTCTCTTATATACTCATGCAGCTCCACACACACAAACACTTATATATATATATATATATATATATATATATATATGTACACTCATCCATCGTATACATTACCACATCTTGAAATTCCTTCCAGGAATGTGACTGATCACATGACCTGAAAGGTTCAATGGCTAATCAACAACTTTGTTTGATTGGGACCCTATCCATGCCACCTCACATATCAGGAGTGTCGTTCTTCTTTTCATAAAGAGGTCCAAGGGCTAGTCTTGCAGAAGTTTTTTCAGCTACACAGGATGCGCAACATCCGTGCAAGTCCTGGTGACTTTCTCCCCTGCACTGCACCGATCAGATAGATCAGTGTGGGGCAGGAGAAAGGAGAACAGTTCTTTCAGTGATCATGAAGGATGCTGTCAGTGTTTTCCTCCATCAGAATAAGCAGCCTCTAGACTGTAAGAAACACACACATTTTAACATCATTTTGATTGTCTAAAATTTACTGCAGCTAAAAATTACATTTGGTTTACAATGCATTTTGCCAGATATGTTGTCACTTGTCAAAGCTAAGAATTTTACATGCTGGGTTTTTTTATGGCACATTTAGCACTGATAAGTTGTCACACTCTTGCTTAATATGTTAACATTCTGTCTGTAAACTGTATATGCATAGCTACCTTTTTGAAGCAATATTGAGATTTACTTAAGAACGTGGGGCCCAATAAATACCATCAATGGTGCCCAGTCCAAGAGATGGTGGATCCTATAGGTAAACACCACCTCATCATGCACTAAAACTTACTAAAAAAAAAAAAAGATGTGAAGTTCACACATATAGAAAATGGACATTTTGTGAATACATATTACACGTATTGTAAAATAGATAGAGCTCATATGTAGAGTTTGTTTGATAAACTTTCCTACTACTTTGTCTAAATTAGAAGCAAATTGGTTGAACATTACTTCTACCTAAAATGGCAGAAAACGCACCTATCTTGGTGATGGACAGGACAGCTAGAGGGGATATGGAGGAGGCTGTTATTTTTTTTTTAATAGGTGTACTTTCACCAATTTGCTGATAATTCATTGAAAGTAGATGATCGGTACAATTGCTGCCAATGCATTTTTTAAAGCTGTATTGTCATGAGTCAAATTTGATCATGTTAGGTTCTTGCATAGGTCCTATAGCATTGATAAGTTTCCACCCTCTTTCCTACATACACACATCTCTCCTGCATACACACAACTCTACTACTATCACACACGCAATTTTCCGAAATACACACACAACTCTCCTCCATACACAAACACAGCTCTAACACATATAGCTTTTCTACAGCTTTGAAGTATGCACTCACACCTCTGTTACATACACGCACTGTTTTGCTACATACTTGTACACAGCTTTCTTACATACACCAACAGCTCTCTTATATACTCATGCAGCTCCACACACACAAACACTTATATATATATATATATATATATATATATATGTACACTCATCCATCGTATACATTACCACATCTTGAAATTCCTTCCAGGAATGTGACTGATCACATGACCTGAAAGGTTCAATGGCTAATCAACAACTTTGTTTGATTGGGACCCTATCCATGCCACCTCACATATCAGGAGTGTCGTTCTTCTTTTCATAAAGAGGTCCAAGGGCTAGTCTTGCAGAAGTTTTTTCAGCTACACAGGATGCGCAACATCCGTGCAAGTCCTGGTGACTTTCTCCCCTGCACTGCACCGATCAGATAGATCAGTGTGGGGCAGGAGAAAGGAGAACAGTTCTTTCAGTGATCATGAAGGATGCTGTCAGTGTTTTCCTCCATCAGAATAAGCAGCCTCTAGACTGTAAGAAACACACACATTTTAACATCATTTTGATTGTCTAAAATTTACTGCAGCTAAAAATTACATTTGGTTTACAATGCATTTTGCCAGATATGTTGTCACTTGTCAAAGCTAAGAATTTTACATGCTGGGTTTTTTTATGGCACATTTAGCACTGATAAGTTGTCACACTCTTGCTTAATATGTTAACATTCTGTCTGTAAACTGTATATGCATAGCTACCTTTTTGAAGCAATATTGAGATTTACTTAAGAACGTGGGGCCCAATAAATACCATCAATGGTGCCCAGTCCAAGAGATGGTGGATCCTGTAGGTAAACACCACCTCATCATGCACTAAAACTTACTAAAAAAAAAAAAAGAT
This sequence comes from Phyllobates terribilis, assembly GCF_046119375.1. Lineage (NCBI taxonomy): Eukaryota > Metazoa > Chordata > Amphibia > Anura > Dendrobatidae > Phyllobates > Phyllobates terribilis. The sequence goes on from NW_027366478.1 coordinate 20,832, forward strand.
GTGAAGTTCACACATATAGAAAATGGACATTTTGTGAATACATATTACACGTATTGTAAAATAGATAGAGCTCATATGTAGAGTTTGTTTGATAAACTTTCCTACTACTTTGTCTAAATTAGAAGCAAATTGGTTGAACATTACTTCTACCTAAAATGGCAGAAAACGCACCTATCTTGGTGATGGACAGGACAGCTAGAGGGGATATGGAGGAGGCTGTTATTTTTTTTTTAATAGGTGTACTTTCACCAATTTGCTGATAATTCATTGAAAGTAGATGATCGGTACAATTGCTGCCAATGCACTTTTTAAAGCTGTATTGTCATGAGTCAAATTTGATCATGTTAGGTTCTTGCATAGGTCCTATAGCATTGATAAGTTTCCACCCTCTTTCCTACATACACACATCTCTCCTGCATACACACAACTCTACTACTATCACACACGCAATTTTCCGAAATACACACACAACTCTCCTCCATACACAAACACAGTTCTAACACATATAGCTTTTCTACAGCTTTGAAGTATGCACTCACACCTCTGTTACATACACGCACTGTTTTGCTACATACTTGTACACAGCTTTCTTACATACCATACACCAACAGCTCTCTTATATACTCATGCAGCTCCACACACACAAACACTTATATATATATATATATATGTACACTCATCCATCGTATACATTACCACATCTTGAAATTCCTTCCAGGAATGTGACTGATCACATGACCTGAAAGGTTCAATGGCTAATCAACAACTTTGTTTGATTGGGACCCTATCCATGCCACCTCACATATCAGGAGTGTCGTTCTTCTTTTCATAAAGAGGTCCAAGGGCTAGTCTTGCAGAAGTTTTTTCAGCTACACAGGATGCGCAACATCCGTGCAAGTCCTGGTGACTTTCTCCCCTGCACTGCACCGATCAGATAGATCAGTGTGGGGCAGGAGAAAGGAGAACAGTTCTTTCAGTGATCATGAAGGATGCTGTCAGTGTTTTCCTCCATCAGAATAAGCAGCCTCTAGACTGTAAGAAACACACACATTTTAACATCATTTTGATTGTCTAAAATTTACTGCAGCTAAAAATTACATTTGGTTTACAATGCATTTTGCCAGATATGTTGTCACTTGTCAAAGCTAAGAATTTTACATGCTGGCTTTTTTTATGGCACATTTAGCACTGATAAGTTGTCACACTCTTGCTTAATATGTTAACATTCTGTCTGTAAACTGTATATGCATAGCTACCTTTTTGAAGCAATATTGAGATTTACTTAAGAACGTGGGGCCCAATAAATACCATCAATGGTGCCCAGTCCAAGAGATGGTGGATCCTATAGGTAAACACCACCTCATCATGCACTAAAACTTACTAAAAAAAAAAAAGATGTGAAGTTCACACATATAGAAAATGGACATTTTGTGAATACATATTACACGTATTGTAAAATAGATAGAGCTCATATGTAGAGTTTGTTTGATAAACTTTCCTACTACTTTGTCTAAATTAGAAGCAAATTGGTTGAACATTACTTCTACCTAAAATGGCAGAAAACGCACCTATCTTGGTGATGGACAGGACAGCTAGAGGGGATATGGAGGAGGCTGTTATTTTTTTTTTAATAGGTGTACTTTCACCAATTTGCTGATAATTCATTGAAAGTAGATGATCGGTACAATTGCTGCCAATGCATTTTTTAAAGCTGTATTGTCATGAGTCAAATTTGATCATGTTAGGTTCTTGCATAGGTCCTATAGCATTGATAAGTTTCCACCCTCTTTCCTACATACACACATCTCTCCTGCATACACACAACTCTACTACTATCACACACGCAATTTTCCGAAATACACACACAACTCTCCTCCATACACAAACACAGTTCTAACACATATAGCTTTTCTACAGCTTTGAAGTATGCACTCACACCTCTGTTACATACACGCACTGTTTTGCTACATACTTGTACACAGCTTTCTTACATACACCAACAGCTCTCTTATATACTCATGCAGCTCCACACACACAAACACTTATATATATATATATATATATATATATATATATGTACACTCATCCATCGTATACATTACCACATCTTGAAATTCCTTCCAGGAATGTGACTGATCACATGACCTGAAAGGTTCAATGGCTAATCAACAACTTTGTTTGATTGGGACCCTATCCATGCCACCTCACATATCAGGAGTGTCGTTCTTCTTTTCATAAAGAGGTCCAAGGGCTAGTCTTGCAGAAGTTTTTTCAGCTACACAGGATGCGCAACATCCGTGCAAGTCCTGGTGACTTTCTCCCCTGCACTGCACCGATCAGATAGATCAGTGTGGGGCAGGAGAAAGGAGAACAGTTCTTTCAGTGATCATGAAGGATGCTGTCAGTGTTTTCCTCCATCAGAATAAGCAGCCTCTAGACTGTAAGAAACACACACATTTTAACATCATTTTGATTGTCTAAAATTTACTGCAGCTAAAAATTACATTTGGTTTACAATGCATTTTGCCAGATATGTTGTCACTTGTCAAAGCTAAGAATTTTACATGCTGGGTTTTTTTATGGCACATTTAGCACTGATAAGTTGTCACACTCTTGCTTAATATGTTAACATTCTGTCTGTAAACTGTATATGCATAGCTACCTTTTTGAAGCAATATTGAGATTTACTTAAGAACGTGGGGCCCAATAAATACCATCAATGGTGCCCAGTCCAAGAGATGGTGGATCCTATAGGTAAACACCACCTCATCATGCACTAAAACTTACTAAAAAAAAAAAAAGATGTGAAGTTCACACATATAGAAAATGGACATTTTGTGAATACATATTACACGTATTGTAAAATAGATAGAGCTCATATGTAGAGTTTGTTTGATAAACTTTCCTACTACTTTGTCTAAATTAGAAGCAAATTGGTTGAACATTACTTCTACCTAAAATGGCAGAAAACGCACCTATCTTGGTGATGGACAGGACAGCTAGAGGGGATATGGAGGAGGCTGTTATTTTTTTTTTAATAGGTGTACTTTCACCAATTTGCTGATAATTCATTGAAAGTAGATGATCGGTACAATTGCTGCCAATGCATTTTTTAAAGCTGTATTGTCATGAGTCAAATTTGATCATGTTAGGTTCTTGCATAGGTCCTATAGCATTGATAAGTTTCCACCCTCTTTCCTACATACACACATCTCTCCTGCATACACACAACTCTACTACTATCACACACGCAATTTTCCGAAATACACACACAACTCTCCTCCATACACAAACACAGCTCTAACACATATAGCTTTTCTACAGCTTTGAAGTATGCACTCACACCTCTGTTACATACACGCACTGTTTTGCTACATACTTGTACACAGCTTTCTTACATACACCAACAGCTCTCTTATATACTCATGCAGCTCCACACACACAAACACTTATATATATATATATATATATATATATATATATGTACACTCATCCATCGTATACATTACCACATCTTGAAATTCCTTCCAGGAATGTGACTGATCACATGACCTGAAAGGTTCAATGGCTAATCAACAACTTTGTTTGATTGGGACCCTATCCATGCCACCTCACATATCAGGAGTGTCGTTCTTCTTTTCATAAAGAGGTCCAAGGGCTAGTCTTGCAGAAGTTTTTTCAGCTACACAGGATGCGCAACATCCGTGCAAGTCCTGGTGACTTTCTCCCCTGCACTGCACCGATCAGATAGATCAGTGTGGGGCAGGAGAAAGGAGAACAGTTCTTTCAGTGATCATGAAGGATGCTGTCAGTGTTTTCCTCCATCAGAATAAGCAGCCTCTAGACTGTAAGAAACACACACATTTTAACATCATTTTGATTGTCTAAAATTTACTGCAGCTAAAAATTACATTTGGTTTACAATGCATTTTGCCAGATATGTTGTCACTTGTCAAAGCTAAGAATTTTACATGCTGGGTTTTTTTATGGCACATTTAGCACTGATAAGTTGTCACACTCTTGCTTAATATGTTAACATTCTGTCTGTAAACTGTATATGCATAGCTACCTTTTTGAAGCAATATTGAGATTTACTTAAGAACGTGGGGCCCAATAAATACCATCAATGGTGCCCAGTCCAAGAGATGGTGGATCCTATAGGTAAACACCACCTCATCATGCACTAAAACTTACTAAAAAAAAAAAAAGATGTGAAGTTCACACATATAGAAAATGGACATTTTGTGAATACATATTACACGTATTGTAAAATAGATAGAGCTCATATGTAGAGTTTGTTTGATAAACTTTCCTACTACTTTGTCTAAATTAGAAGCAAATTGGTTGAACATTACTTCTACCTAAAATGGCAGAAAACGCACCTATCTTGGTGATGGACAGGACAGCTAGAGGGGATATGGAGGAGGCTGTTATTTTTTTTTTAATAGGTGTACTTTCACCAATTTGCTGATAATTCATTGAAAGTAGATGATCGGTACAATTGCTGCCAATGCATTTTTTAAAGCTGTATTGTCATGAGTCAAATTTGATCATGTTAGGTTCTTGCATAGGTCCTATAGCATTGATAAGTTTCCACCCTCTTTCCTACATACACACATCTCTCCTGCATACACACAACTCTACTACTATCACACACGCAATTTTCCGAAATACACACACAACTCTCCTCCATACACAAACACAGCTCTAACACATATAGCTTTTCTACAGCTTTGAAGTATGCACTCACACCTCTGTTACATACACGCACTGTTTTGCTACATACTTGTACACAGCTTTCTTACATACACCAACAGCTCTCTTATATACTCATGCAGCTCCACACACACAAACACTTATATATATATATATATATATATATATATGTACACTCATCCATCGTATACATTACCACATCTTGAAATTCCTTCCAGGAATGTGACTGATCACATGACCTGAAAGGTTCAATGGCTAATCAACAACTTTGTTTGATTGGGACCCTATCCATGCCACCTCACATATCAGGAGTGTCGTTCTTCTTTTCATAAAGAGGTCCAAGGGCTAGTCTTGCAGAAGTTTTTTCAGCTACACAGGATGCGCAACATCCGTGCAAGTCCTGGTGACTTTCTCCCCTGCACTGCACCGATCAGATAGATCAGTGTGGGGCAGGAGAAAGGAGAACAGTTCTTTCAGTGATCATGAAGGATGCTGTCAGTGTTTTCCTCCATCAGAATAAGCAGCCTCTAGACTGTAAGAAACACACACATTTTAACATCATTTTGATTGTCTAAAATTTACTGCAGCTAAAAATTACATTTGGTTTACAATGCATTTTGCCAGATATGTTGTCACTTGTCAAAGCTAAGAATTTTACATGCTGGGTTTTTTTATGGCACATTTAGCACTGATAAGTTGTCACACTCTTGCTTAATATGTTAACATTCTGTCTGTAAACTGTATATGCATAGCTACCTTTTTGAAGCAATATTGAGATTTACTTAAGAACGTGGGGCCCAATAAATACCATCAATGGTGCCCAGTCCAAGAGATGGTGGATCCTGTAGGTAAACACCACCTCATCATGCACTAAAACTTACTAAAAAAAAAAAAAGATGTGAAGTTCACACATATAGAAAATGGACATTTTGTGAATACATATTACACGTATTGTAAAATAGATAGAGCTCATATGTAGAGTTTGTTTGATAAACTTTCCTACTACTTTGTCTAAATTAGAAGCAAATTGGTTGAACATTACTTCTACCTAAAATGGCAGAAAACGCACCTATCTTGGTGATGGACAGGACAGCTAGAGGGGATATGGAGGAGGCTGTTATTTTTTTTTTAATAGGTGTACTTTCACCAATTTGCTGATAATTCATTGAAAGTAGATGATCGGTACAATTGCTGCCAATGCATTTTTTAAAGCTGTATTGTCATGAGTCAAATTTGATCATGTTAGGTTCTTGCATAGGTCCTATAGCATTGATAAGTTTCCACCCTCTTTCCTACATACACACATCTCTCCTGCATACACACAACTCTACTACTATCACACACGCAATTTTCCGAAATACACACACAACTCTCCTCCATACACAAACACAGTTCTAACACATATAGCTTTTCTACAGCTTTGAAGTATGCACTCACACCTCTGTTACATACACGCACTGTTTTGCTACATACTTGTACACAGCTTTCTTACATACCATACACCAACAGCTCTCTTATATACTCATGCAGCTCCACACACACAAACACTTATATATATATATATATATGTACACTCATCCATCGTATACATTACCACATCTTGAAATTCCTTCCAGGAATGTGACTGATCACATGACCTGAAAGGTTCAATGGCTAATCAACAACTTTGTTTGATTGGGACCCTATCCATGCCACCTCACATATCAGGAGTGTCGTTCTTCTTTTCATAAAGAGGTCCAAGGGCTAGTCTTGCAGAAGTTTTTTCAGCTACACAGGATGCGCAACATCCGTGCAAGTCCTGGTGACTTTCTCCCCTGCACTGCACCGATCAGATAGATCAGTGTGGGGCAGGAGAAAGGAGAACAGTTCTTTCAGTGATCATGAAGGATGCTGTCAGTGTTTTCCTCCATCAGAATAAGCAGCCTCTAGACTGTAAGAAACACACACATTTTAACATCATTTTGATTGTCTAAAATTTACTGCAGCTAAAAATTACATTTGGTTTACAATGCATTTTGCCAGATATGTTGTCACTTGTCAAAGCTAAGAATTTTACATGCTGGCTTTTTTTATGGCACATTTAGCACTGATAAGTTGTCACACTCTTGCTTAATATGTTAACATTCTGTCTGTAAACTGTATATGCATAGCTACCTTTTTGAAGCAATATTGAGATTTACTTAAGAACGTGGGGCCCAATAAATACCATCAATGGTGCCCAGTCCAAGAGATGGTGGATCCTGTAGGTAAACACCACCTCATCATGCACTAAAACTTACTAAAAAAAAAAAAAGATGTGAAGTTCACACATATAGAAAATGGACATTTTGTGAATACATATTACACGTATTGTAAAATAGATAGAGCTCATATGTAGAGTTTGTTTGATAAACTTTCCTACTACTTTGTCTAAATTAGAAGCAAATTGGTTGAACATTACTTCTACCTAAAATGGCAGAAAACGCACCTATCTTGGTGATGGACAGGACAGCTAGAGGGGATATGGAGGAGGCTGTTATTTTTTTTTTAATAGGTGTACTTTCACCAATTTGCTGATAATTCATTGAAAGTAGATGATCGGTACAATTGCTGCCAATGCATTTTTTAAAGCTGTATTGTCATGAGTCAAATTTGATCATGTTAGGTTCTTGCATAGGTCCTATAGCATTGATAAGTTTCCACCCTCTTTCCTACATACACACATCTCTCCTGCATACACACAACTCTACTACTATCACACACGCAATTTTCCGAAATACACACACAACTCTCCTCCATACACAAACACAGTTCTAACACATATAGCTTTTCTACAGCTTTGAAGTATGCACTCACACCTCTGTTACATACACGCACTGTTTTGCTACATACTTGTACACAGCTTTCTTACATACACCAACAGCTCTCTTATATACTCATGCAGCTCCACACACACAAACACTTATATATATATATATATATATATATATATATATGTACACTCATCCATCGTATACATTACCACATCTTGAAATTCCTTCCAGGAATGTGACTGATCACATGACCTGAAAGGTTCAATGGCTAATCAACAACTTTGTTTGATTGGGACCCTATCCATGCCACCTCACATATCAGGAGTGTCGTTCTTCTTTTCATAAAGAGGTCCAAGGGCTAGTCTTGCAGAAGTTTTTTCAGCTACACAGGATGCGCAACATCCGTGCAAGTCCTGGTGACTTTCTCCCCTGCACTGCACCGATCAGATAGATCAGTGTGGGGCAGGAGAAAGGAGAACAGTTCTTTCAGTGATCATGAAGGATGCTGTCAGTGTTTTCCTCCATCAGAATAAGCAGCCTCTAGACTGTAAGAAACACACACATTTTAACATCATTTTGATTGTCTAAAATTTACTGCAGCTAAAAATTACATTTGGTTTACAATGCATTTTGCCAGATATGTTGTCACTTGTCAAAGCTAAGAATTTTACATGCTGGGTTTTTTTATGGCACATTTAGCACTGATAAGTTGTCACACTCTTGCTTAATATGTTAACATTCTGTCTGTAAACTGTATATGCATAGCTACCTTTTTGAAGCAATATTGAGATTTACTTAAGAACGTGGGGCCCAATAAATACCATCAATGGTGCCCAGTCCAAGAGATGGTGGATCCTATAGGTAAACACCACCTCATCATGCACTAAAACTTACTAAAAAAAAAAAAAGATGTGAAGTTCACACATATAGAAAATGGACATTTTGTGAATACATATTACACGTATTGTAAAATAGATAGAGCTCATATGTAGAGTTTGTTTGATAAACTTTCCTACTACTTTGTCTAAATTAGAAGCAAATTGGTTGAACATTACTTCTACCTAAAATGGCAGAAAACGCACCTATCTTGGTGATGGACAGGACAGCTAGAGGGGATATGGAGGAGGCTGTTATTTTTTTTTTAATAGGTGTACTTTCACCAATTTGCTGATAATTCATTGAAAGTAGATGATCGGTACAATTGCTGCCAATGCATTTTTTAAAGCTGTATTGTCATGAGTCAAATTTGATCATGTTAGGTTCTTGCATAGGTCCTATAGCATTGATAAGTTTCCACCCTCTTTCCTACATACACACATCTCTCCTGCATACACACAACTCTACTACTATCACACACGCAATTTTCCGAAATACACACACAACTCTCCTCCATACACAAACACAGCTCTAACACATATAGCTTTTCTACAGCTTTGAAGTATGCACTCACACCTCTGTTACATACACGCACTGTTTTGCTACATACTTGTACACAGCTTTCTTACATACACCAACAGCTCTCTTATATACTCATGCAGCTCCACACACACAAACACTTATATATATATATATATATATATATATATATATGTACACTCATCCATCGTATACATTACCACATCTTGAAATTCCTTCCAGGAATGTGACTGATCACATGACCTGAAAGGTTCAATGGCTAATCAACAACTTTGTTTGATTGGGACCCTATCCATGCCACCTCACATATCAGGAGTGTCGTTCTTCTTTTCATAAAGAGGTCCAAGGGCTAGTCTTGCAGAAGTTTTTTCAGCTACACAGGATGCGCAACATCCGTGCAAGTCCTGGTGACTTTCTCCCCTGCACTGCACCGATCAGATAGATCAGTGTGGGGCAGGAGAAAGGAGAACAGTTCTTTCAGTGATCATGAAGGATGCTGTCAGTGTTTTCCTCCATCAGAATAAGCAGCCTCTAGACTGTAAGAAACACACACATTTTAACATCATTTTGATTGTCTAAAATTTACTGCAGCTAAAAATTACATTTGGTTTACAATGCATTTTGCCAGATATGTTGTCACTTGTCAAAGCTAAGAATTTTACATGCTGGGTTTTTTTATGGCACATTTAGCACTGATAAGTTGTCACACTCTTGCTTAATATGTTAACATTCTGTCTGTAAACTGTATATGCATAGCTACCTTTTTGAAGCAATATTGAGATTTACTTAAGAACGTGGGGCCCAATAAATACCATCAATGGTGCCCAGTCCAAGAGATGGTGGATCCTATAGGTAAACACCACCTCATCATGCACTAAAACTTACTAAAAAAAAAAAAAGATGTGAAGTTCACACATATAGAAAATGGACATTTTGTGAATACATATTACACGTATTGTAAAATAGATAGAGCTCATATGTAGAGTTTGTTTGATAAACTTTCCTACTACTTTGTCTAAATTAGAAGCAAATTGGTTGAACATTACTTCTACCTAAAATGGCAGAAAACGCACCTATCTTGGTGATGGACAGGACAGCTAGAGGGGATATGGAGGAGGCTGTTATTTTTTTTTTAATAGGTGTACTTTCACCAATTTGCTGATAATTCATTGAAAGTAGATGATCGGTACAATTGCTGCCAATGCATTTTTTAAAGCTGTATTGTCATGAGTCAAATTTGATCATGTTAGGTTCTTGCATAGGTCCTATAGCATTGATAAGTTTCCACCCTCTTTCCTACATACACACATCTCTCCTGCATACACACAACTCTACTACTATCACACACGCAATTTTCCGAAATACACACACAACTCTCCTCCATACACAAACACAGCTCTAACACATATAGCTTTTCTACAGCTTTGAAGTATGCACTCACACCTCTGTTACATACACGCACTGTTTTGCTACATACTTGTACACAGCTTTCTTACATACACCAACAGCTCTCTTATATACTCATGCAGCTCCACACACACAAACACTTATATATATATATATATATATATATATATATGTACACTCATCCATCGTATACATTACCACATCTTGAAATTCCTTCCAGGAATGTGACTGATCACATGACCTGAAAGGTTCAATGGCTAATCAACAACTTTGTTTGATTGGGACCCTATCCATGCCACCTCACATATCAGGAGTGTCGTTCTTCTTTTCATAAAGAGGTCCAAGGGCTAGTCTTGCAGAAGTTTTTTCAGCTACACAGGATGCGCAACATCCGTGCAAGTCCTGGTGACTTTCTCCCCTGCACTGCACCGATCAGATAGATCAGTGTGGGGCAGGAGAAAGGAGAACAGTTCTTTCAGTGATCATGAAGGATGCTGTCAGTGTTTTCCTCCATCAGAATAAGCAGCCTCTAGACTGTAAGAAACACACACATTTTAACATCATTTTGATTGTCTAAAATTTACTGCAGCTAAAAATTACATTTGGTTTACAATGCATTTTGCCAGATATGTTGTCACTTGTCAAAGCTAAGAATTTTACATGCTGGGTTTTTTTATGGCACATTTAGCACTGATAAGTTGTCACACTCTTGCTTAATATGTTAACATTCTGTCTGTAAACTGTATATGCATAGCTACCTTTTTGAAGCAATATTGAGATTTACTTAAGAACGTGGGGCCCAATAAATACCATCAATGGTGCCCAGTCCAAGAGATGGTGGATCCTGTAGGTAAACACCACCTCATCATGCACTAAAACTTACTAAAAAAAAAAAAAGATGTGAAGTTCACACATATAGAAAATGGACATTTTGTGAATACATATTACACGTATTGTAAAATAGATAGAGCTCATATGTAGAGTTTGTTTGATAAACTTTCCTACTACTTTGTCTAAATTAGAAGCAAATTGGTTGAACATTACTTCTACCTAAAATGGCAGAAAACGCACCTATCTTGGTGATGGACAGGACAGCTAGAGGGGATATGGAGGAGGCTGTTATTTTTTTTTTAATAGGTGTACTTTCACCAATTTGCTGATAATTCATTGAAAGTAGATGATCGGTACAATTGCTGCCAATGCATTTTTTAAAGCTGTATTGTCATGAGTCAAATTTGATCATGTTAGGTTCTTGCATAGGTCCTATAGCATTGATAAGTTTCCACCCTCTTTCCTACATACACACATCTCTCCTGCATACACACAACTCTACTACTATCACACACGCAATTTTCCGAAATACACACACAACTCTCCTCCATACACAAACACAGTTCTAACACATATAGCTTTTCTACAGCTTTGAAGTATGCACTCACACCTCTGTTACATACACGCACTGTTTTGCTACATACTTGTACACAGCTTTCTTACATACCATACACCAACAGCTCTCTTATATACTCATGCAGCTCCACACACACAAACACTTATATATATATATATATATGTACACTCATCCATCGTATACATTACCACATCTTGAAATTCCTTCCAGGAATGTGACTGATCACATGACCTGAAAGGTTCAATGGCTAATCAACAACTTTGTTTGATTGGGACCCTATCCATGCCACCTCACATATCAGGAGTGTCGTTCTTCTTTTCATAAAGAGGTCCAAGGGCTAGTCTTGCAGAAGTTTTTTCAGCTACACAGGATGCGCAACATCCGTGCAAGTCCTGGTGACTTTCTCCCCTGCACTGCACCGATCAGATAGATCAGTGTGGGGCAGGAGAAAGGAGAACAGTTCTTTCAGTGATCATGAAGGATGCTGTCAGTGTTTTCCTCCATCAGAATAAGCAGCCTCTAGACTGTAAGAAACACACACATTTTAACATCATTTTGATTGTCTAAAATTTACTGCAGCTAAAAATTACATTTGGTTTACAATGCATTTTGCCAGATATGTTGTCACTTGTCAAAGCTAAGAATTTTACATGCTGGCTTTTTTTATGGCACATTTAGCACTGATAAGTTGTCACACTCTTGCTTAATATGTTAACATTCTGTCTGTAAACTGTATATGCATAGCTACCTTTTTGAAGCAATATTGAGATTTACTTAAGAACGTGGGGCCCAATAAATACCATCAATGGTGCCCAGTCCAAGAGATGGTGGATCCTGTAGGTAAACACCACCTCATCATGCACTAAAACTTACTAAAAAAAAAAAAAGATGTGAAGTTCACACATATAGAAAATGGACATTTTGTGAATACATATTACACGTATTGTAAAATAGATAGAGCTCATATGTAGAGTTTGTTTGATAAACTTTCCTACTACTTTGTCTAAATTAGAAGCAAATTGGTTGAACATTACTTCTACCTAAAATGGCAGAAAACGCACCTATCTTGGTGATGGACAGGACAGCTAGAGGGGATATGGAGGAGGCTGTTATTTTTTTTTTAATAGGTGTACTTTCACCAATTTGCTGATAATTCATTGAAAGTAGATGATCGGTACAATTGCTGCCAATGCATTTTTTAAAGCTGTATTGTCATGAGTCAAATTTGATCATGTTAGGTTCTTGCATAGGTCCTATAGCATTGATAAGTTTCCACCCTCTTTCCTACATACACACATCTCTCCTGCATACACACAACTCTACTACTATCACACACGCAATTTTCCGAAATACACACACAACTCTCCTCCATACACAAACACAGTTCTAACACATATAGCTTTTCTACAGCTTTGAAGTATGCACTCACACCTCTGTTACATACACGCACTGTTTTGCTACATACTTGTACACAGCTTTCTTACATACCATACACCAACAGCTCTCTTATATACTCATGCAGCTCCACACACACAAACACTTATATATATATATATATATGTACACTCATCCATCGTATACATTACCACATCTTGAAATTCCTTCCAGGAATGTGACTGATCACATGACCTGAAAGGTTCAATGGCTAATCAACAACTTTGTTTGATTGGGACCCTATCCATGCCACCTCACATATCAGGAGTGTCGTTCTTCTTTTCATAAAGAGGTCCAAGGGCTAGTCTTGCAGAAGTTTTTTCAGCTACACAGGATGCGCAACATCCGTGCAAGTCCTGGTGACTTTCTCCCCTGCACTGCACCGATCAGATAGATCAGTGTGGGGCAGGAGAAAGGAGAACAGTTCTTTCAGTGATCATGAAGGATGCTGTCAGTGTTTTCCTCCATCAGAATAAGCAGCCTCTAGACTGTAAGAAACACACACATTTTAACATCATTTTGATTGTCTAAAATTTACTGCAGCTAAAAATTACATTTGGTTTACAATGCATTTTGCCAGATATGTTGTCACTTGTCAAAGCTAAGAATTTTACATGCTGGGTTTTTTTATGGCACATTTAGCACTGATAAGTTGTCACACTCTTGCTTAATATGTTAACATTCTGTCTGTAAACTGTATATGCATAGCTACCTTTTTGAAGCAATATTGAGATTTACTTAAGAACGTGGGGCCCAATAAATACCATCAATGGTGCCCAGTCCAAGAGATGGTGGATCCTGTAGGTAAACACCACCTCATCATGCACTAAAACTTACTAAAAAAAAAAAAAGATGTGAAGTTCACACATATAGAAAATGGACATTTTGTGAATACATATTACACGTATTGTAAAATAGATAGAGCTCATATGTAGAGTTTGTTTGATAAACTTTCCTACTACTTTGTCTAAATTAGAAGCAAATTGGTTGAACATTACTTCTACCTAAAATGGCAGAAAACGCACCTATCTTGGTGATGGACAGGACAGCTAGAGGGGATATGGAGGAGGCTGTTATTTTTTTTTTAATAGGTGTACTTTCACCAATTTGCTGATAATTCATTGAAAGTAGATGATCGGTACAATTGCTGCCAATGCATTTTTTAAAGCTGTATTGTCATGAGTCAAATTTGATCATGTTAGGTTCTTGCATAGGTCCTATAGCATTGATAAGTTTCCACCCTCTTTCCTACATACACACATCTCTCCTGCATACACACAACTCTACTACTATCACACACGCAATTTTCCGAAATACACACACAACTCTCCTCCATACACAAACACAGTTCTAACACATATAGCTTTTCTACAGCTTTGAAGTATGCACTCACACCTCTGTTACATACACGCACTGTTTTGCTACATACTTGTACACAGCTTTCTTACATACCATACACCAACAGCTCTCTTATATACTCATGCAGCTCCACACACACAAACACTTATATATATATATATATATGTACACTCATCCATCGTATACATTACCACATCTTGAAATTCCTTCCAGGAATGTGACTGATCACATGACCTGAAAGGTTCAATGGCTAATCAACAACTTTGTTTGATTGGGACCCTATCCATGCCACCTCACATATCAGGAGTGTCGTTCTTCTTTTCATAAAGAGGTCCAAGGGCTAGTCTTGCAGAAGTTTTTTCAGCTACACAGGATGCGCAACATCCGTGCAAGTCCTGGTGACTTTCTCCCCTGCACTGCACCGATCAGATAGATCAGTGTGGGGCAGGAGAAAGGAGAACAGTTCTTTCAGTGATCATGAAGGATGCTGTCAGTGTTTTCCTCCATCAGAATAAGCAGCCTCTAGACTGTAAGAAACACACACATTTTAACATCATTTTGATTGTCTAAAATTTACTGCAGCTAAAAATTACATTTGGTTTACAATGCATTTTGCCAGATATGTTGTCACTTGTCAAAGCTAAGAATTTTACATGCTGGCTTTTTTTATGGCACATTTAGCACTGATAAGTTGTCACACTCTTGCTTAATATGTTAACATTCTGTCTGTAAACTGTATATGCATAGCTACCTTTTTGAAGCAATATTGAGATTTACTTAAGAACGTGGGGCCCAATAAATACCATCAATGGTGCCCAGTCCAAGAGATGGTGGATCCTATAGGTAAACACCACCTCATCATGCACTAAAACTTACTAAAAAAAAAAAAAGATGTGAAGTTCACACATATAGAAAATGGACATTTTGTGAATACATATTACACGTATTGTAAAATAGATAGAGCTCATATGTAGAGTTTGTTTGATAAACTTTCCTACTACTTTGTCTAAATTAGAAGCAAATTGGTTGAACATTACTTCTACCTAAAATGGCAGAAAACGCACCTATCTTGGTGATGGACAGGACAGCTAGAGGGGATATGGAGGAGGCTGTTATTTTTTTTTTAATAGGTGTACTTTCACCAATTTGCTGATAATTCATTGAAAGTAGATGATCGGTACAATTGCTGCCAATGCATTTTTTAAAGCTGTATTGTCATGAGTCAAATTTGATCATGTTAGGTTCTTGCATAGGTCCTATAGCATTGATAAGTTTCCACCCTCTTTCCTACATACACACATCTCTCCTGCATACACACAACTCTACTACTATCACACACGCAATTTTCCGAAATACACACACAACTCTCCTCCATACACAAACACAGCTCTAACACATATAGCTTTTCTACAGCTTTGAAGTATGCACTCACACCTCTGTTACATACACGCACTGTTTTGCTACATACTTGTACACAGCTTTCTTACATACACCAACAGCTCTCTTATATACTCATGCAGCTCCACACACACAAACACTTATATATATATATATATATATATATATACACTCATCCATCGTATACATTACCACATCTTGAAATTCCTTCCAGGAATGTGACTGATCACATGACCTGAAAGGTTCAATGGCTAATCAACAACTTTGTTTGATTGGGACCCTATCCATGCCACCTCACATATCAGGAGTGTCGTTCTTCTTTTCATAAAGAGGTCCAAGGGCTAGTCTTGCAGAAGTTTTTTCAGCTACACAGGATGCGCAACATCCGTGCAAGTCCTGGTGACTTTCTCCCCTGCACTGCACCGATCAGATAGATCAGTGTGGGGCAGGAGAAAGGAGAACAGTTCTTTCAGTGATCATGAAGGATGCTGTCAGTGTTTTCCTCCATCAGAATAAGCAGCCTCTAGACTGTAAGAAACACACACATTTTAACATCATTTTGATTGTCTAAAATTTACTGCAGCTAAAAATTACATTTGGTTTACAATGCATTTTGCCAGATATGTTGTCACTTGTCAAAGCTAAGAATTTTACATGCTGGGTTTTTTTATGGCACATTTAGCACTGATAAGTTGTCACACTCTTGCTTAATATGTTAACATTCTGTCTGTAAACTGTATATGCATAGCTACCTTTTTGAAGCAATATTGAGATTTACTTAAGAACGTGGGGCCCAATAAATACCATCAATGGTGCCCAGTCCAAGAGATGGTGGATCCTATAGGTAAACACCACCTCATCATGCACTAAAACTTACTAAAAAAAAAAAAAGATGTGAAGTTCACACATATAGAAAATGGACATTTTGTGAATACATATTACACGTATTGTAAAATAGATAGAGCTCATATGTAGAGTTTGTTTGATAAACTTTCCTACTACTTTGTCTAAATTAGAAGCAAATTGGTTGAACATTACTTCTACCTAAAATGGCAGAAAACGCACCTATCTTGGTGATGGACAGGACAGCTAGAGGGGATATGGAGGAGGCTGTTATTTTTTTTTTAATAGGTGTACTTTCACCAATTTGCTGATAATTCATTGAAAGTAGATGATCGGTACAATTGCTGCCAATGCATTTTTTAAAGCTGTATTGTCATGAGTCAAATTTGATCATGTTAGGTTCTTGCATAGGTCCTATAGCATTGATAAGTTTCCACCCTCTTTCCTACATACACACATCTCTCCTGCATACACACAACTCTACTACTATCACACACGCAATTTTCCGAAATACACACACAACTCTCCTCCATACACAAACACAGCTCTAACACATATAGCTTTTCTACAGCTTTGAAGTATGCACTCACACCTCTGTTACATACACGCACTGTTTTGCTACATACTTGTACACAGCTTTCTTACATACACCAACAGCTCTCTTATATACTCATGCAGCTCCACACACACAAACACTTATATATATATATATATATGTACACTCATCCATCGTATACATTACCACATCTTGAAATTCCTTCCAGGAATGTGACTGATCACATGACCTGAAAGGTTCAATGGCTAATCAACAACTTTGTTTGATTGGGACCCTATCCATGCCACCTCACATATCAGGAGTGTCGTTCTTCTTTTCATAAAGAGGTCCAAGGGCTAGTCTTGCAGAAGTTTTTTCAGCTACACAGGATGCGCAACATCCGTGCAAGTCCTGGTGACTTTCTCCCCTGCACTGCACCGATCAGATAGATCAGTGTGGGGCAGGAGAAAGGAGAACAGTTCTTTCAGTGATCATGAAGGATGCTGTCAGTGTTTTCCTCCATCAGAATAAGCAGCCTCTAGACTGTAAGAAACACACACATTTTAACATCATTTTGATTGTCTAAAATTTACTGCAGCTAAAAATTACATTTGGTTTACAATGCATTTTGCCAGATATGTTGTCACTTGTCAAAGCTAAGAATTTTACATGCTGGCTTTTTTTATGGCACATTTAGCACTGATAAGTTGTCACACTCTTGCTTAATATGTTAACATTCTGTCTGTAAACTGTATATGCATAGCTACCTTTTTGAAGCAATATTGAGATTTACTTAAGAACGTGGGGCCCAATAAATACCATCAATGGTGCCCAGTCCAAGAGATGGTGGATCCTATAGGTAAACACCACCTCATCATGCACTAAAACTTACTAAAAAAAAAAAAAGATGTGAAGTTCACACATATAGAAAATGGACATTTTGTGAATACATATTACACGTATTGTAAAATAGATAGAGCTCATATGTAGAGTTTGTTTGATAAACTTTCCTACTACTTTGTCTAAATTAGAAGCAAATTGGTTGAACATTACTTCTACCTAAAATGGCAGAAAACGCACCTATCTTGGTGATGGACAGGACAGCTAGAGGGGATATGGAGGAGGCTGTTATTTTTTTTTTAATAGGTGTACTTTCACCAATTTGCTGATAATTCATTGAAAGTAGATGATCGGTACAATTGCTGCCAATGCATTTTTTAAAGCTGTATTGTCATGAGTCAAATTTGATCATGTTAGGTTCTTGCATAGGTCCTATAGCATTGATAAGTTTCCACCCTCTTTCCTACATACACACATCTCTCCTGCATACACACAACTCTACTACTATCACACACGCAATTTTCCAAAATACACACACAACTCTCCTCCATACACAAACACAGCTCTAACACATATAGCTTTTCTACAGCTTTGAAGTATGCACTCACACCTCTGTTACATACACGCACTGTTTTGCTACATACTTGTACACAGCTTTCTTACATACACCAACAGCTCTCTTATATACTCATGCAGCTCCACACACACAAACACTTATATATATATATATATATATATATGTACACTCATCCATCGTATACATTACCACATCTTGAAATTCCTTCCAGGAATGTGACTGATCACATGACCTGAAAGGTTCAATGGCTAATCAACAACTTTGTTTGATTGGGACCCTATCCATGCCACCTCACATATCAGGAGTGTCGTTCTTCTTTTCATAAAGAGGTCCAAGGGCTAGTCTTGCAGAAGTTTTTTCAGCTACACAGGATGCGCAACATCCGTGCAAGTCCTGGTGACTTTCTCCCCTGCACTGCACCGATCAGATAGATCAGTGTGGGGCAGGAGAAAGGAGAACAGTTCTTTCAGTGATCATGAAGGATGCTGTCAGTGTTTTCCTCCATCAGAATAAGCAGCCTCTAGACTGTAAGAAACACACACATTTTAACATCATTTTGATTGTCTAAAATTTACTGCAGCTAAAAATTACATTTGGTTTACAATGCATTTTGCCAGATATGTTGTCACTTGTCAAAGCTAAGAATTTTACATGCTGGGTTTTTTTATGGCACATTTAGCACTGATAAGTTGTCACACTCTTGCTTAATATGTTAACATTCTGTCTGTAAACTGTATATGCATAGCTACCTTTTTGAAGCAATATTGAGATTTACTTAAGAACGTGGGGCCCAATAAATACCATCAATGGTGCCCAGTCCAAGAGATGGTGGATCCTATAGGTAAACACCACCTCATCATGCACTAAAACTTACTAAAAAAAAAAAAAGATGTGAAGTTCACACATATAGAAAATGGACATTTTGTGAATACATATTACACGTATTGTAAAATAGATAGAGCTCATATGTAGAGTTTGTTTGATAAACTTTCCTACTACTTTGTCTAAATTAGAAGCAAATTGGTTGAACATTACTTCTACCTAAAATGGCAGAAAACGCACCTATCTTGGTGATGGACAGGACAGCTAGAGGGGATATGGAGGAGGCTGTTATTTTTTTTTTAATAGGTGTACTTTCACCAATTTGCTGATAATTCATTGAAAGTAGATGATCGGTACAATTGCTGCCAATGCATTTTTTAAAGCTGTATTGTCATGAGTCAAATTTGATCATGTTAGGTTCTTGCATAGGTCCTATAGCATTGATAAGTTTCCACCCTCTTTCCTACATACATACATCTCTCCTGCATACACACAACTCTACTACTATCACACACGCAATTTTCCGAAATACACACACAACTCTCCTCCATACACAAACACAGCTCTAACACATATAGCTTTTCTACAGCTTTGAAGTATGCACTCACACCTCTGTTACATACACGCACTGTTTTGCTACATACTTGTACACAGCTTTCTTACATACACCAACAGCTCTCTTATATACTCATGCAGCTCCACACACACAAACACTTATATATATATATATATATATATATATATGTACACTCATCCATCGTATACATTACCACATCTTGAAATTCCTTCCAGGAATGTGACTGATCACATGACCTGAAAGGTTCAATGGCTAATCAACAACTTTGTTTGATTGGGACCCTATCCATGCCACCTCACATATCAGGAGTGTCGTTCTTCTTTTCATAAAGAGGTCCAAGGGCTAGTCTTGCAGAAGTTTTTTCAGCTACACAGGATGCGCAACATCCGTGCAAGTCCTGGTGACTTTCTCCCCTGCACTGCACCGATCAGATAGATCAGTGTGGGGCAGGAGAAAGGAGAACAGTTCTTTCAGTGATCATGAAGGATGCTGTCAGTGTTTTCCTCCATCAGAATAAGCAGCCTCTAGACTGTAAGAAACACACACATTTTAACATCATTTTGATTGTCTAAAATTTACTGCAGCTAAAAATTACATTTGGTTTACAATGCATTTTGCCAGATATGTTGTCACTTGTCAAAGCTAAGAATTTTACATGCTGGGTTTTTTTATGGCACATTTAGCACTGATAAGTTGTCACACTCTTGCTTAATATGTTAACATTCTGTCTGTAAACTGTATATGCATAGCTACCTTTTTGAAGCAATATTGAGATTTACTTAAGAACGTGGGGCCCAATAAATACCATCAATGGTGCCCAGTCCAAGAGATGGTGGATCCTATAGGTAAACACCACCTCATCATGCACTAAAACTTACTAAAAAAAAAAAAGATGTGAAGTTCACACATATAGAAAATGGACATTTTGTGAATACATATTACACGTATTGTAAAATAGATAGAGCTCATATGTAGAGTTTGTTTGATAAACTTTCCTACTACTTTGTCTAAATTAGAAGCAAATTGGTTGAACATTACTTCTACCTAAAATGGCAGAAAACGCACCTATCTTGGTGATGGACAGGACAGCTAGAGGGGATATGGAGGAGGCTGTTATTTTTTTTTTAATAGGTGTACTTTCACCAATTTGCTGATAATTCATTGAAAGTAGATGATCGGTACAATTGCTGCCAATGCATTTTTTAAAGCTGTATTGTCATGAGTCAAATTTGATCATGTTAGGTTCTTGCATAGGTCCTATAGCATTGATAAGTTTCCACCCTCTTTCCTACATACACACATCTCTCCTGCATACACACAACTCTACTACTATCACACACGCAATTTTCCGAAATACACACACAACTCTCCTCCATACACAAACACAGTTCTAACACATATAGCTTTTCTACAGCTTTGAAGTATGCACTCACACCTCTGTTACATACACGCACTGTTTTGCTACATACTTGTACACAGCTTTCTTACATACACCAACAGCTCTCTTATATACTCATGCAGCTCCACACACACAAACACTTATATATATATATATATATATATATATATATGTACACTCATCCATCGTATACATTACCACATCTTGAAATTCCTTCCAGGAATGTGACTGATCACATGACCTGAAAGGTTCAATGGCTAATCAACAACTTTGTTTGATTGGGACCCTATCCATGCCACCTCACATATCAGGAGTGTCGTTCTTCTTTTCATAAAGAGGTCCAAGGGCTAGTCTTGCAGAAGTTTTTTCAGCTACACAGGATGCGCAACATCCGTGCAAGTCCTGGTGACTTTCTCCCCTGCACTGCACCGATCAGATAGATCAGTGTGGGGCAGGAGAAAGGAGAACAGTTCTTTCAGTGATCATGAAGGATGCTGTCAGTGTTTTCCTCCATCAGAATAAGCAGCCTCTAGACTGTAAGAAACACACACATTTTAACATCATTTTGATTGTCTAAAATTTACTGCAGCTAAAAATTACATTTGGTTTACAATGCATTTTGCCAGATATGTTGTCACTTGTCAAAGCTAAGAATTTTACATGCTGGGTTTTTTTATGGCACATTTAGCACTGATAAGTTGTCACACTCTTGCTTAATATGTTAACATTCTGTCTGTAAACTGTATATGCATAGCTACCTTTTTGAAGCAATATTGAGATTTACTTAAGAACGTGGGGCCCAATAAATACCATCAATGGTGCCCAGTCCAAGAGATGGTGGATCCTATAGGTAAACACCACCTCATCATGCACTAAAACTTACTAAAAAAAAAAAAAGATGTGAAGTTCACACATATAGAAAATGGACATTTTGTGAATACATATTACACGTATTGTAAAATAGATAGAGCTCATATGTAGAGTTTGTTTGATAAACTTTCCTACTACTTTGTCTAAATTAGAAGCAAATTGGTTGAACATTACTTCTACCTAAAATGGCAGAAAACGCACCTATCTTGGTGATGGACAGGACAGCTAGAGGGGATATGGAGGAGGCTGTTATTTTTTTTTTAATAGGTGTACTTTCACCAATTTGCTGATAATTCATTGAAAGTAGATGATCGGTACAATTGCTGCCAATGCATTTTTTAAAGCTGTATTGTCATGAGTCAAATTTGATCATGTTAGGTTCTTGCATAGGTCCCATAGCATTGATAAGTTTCCACCCTCTTTCCTACATACACACATCTCTCCTGCATACACACAACTCTACTACTATCACACACGCAATTTTCCGAAATACACACACAACTCTCCTCCATACACAAACACAGCTCTAACACATATAGCTTTTCTACAGCTTTGAAGTATGCACTCACACCTCTGTTACATACACGCACTGTTTTGCTACATACTTGTACACAGCTTTCTTACATACACCAACAGCTCTCTTATATACTCATGCAGCTCCACACACACAAACACTTATATATATATATATATATATATATATATGTACACTCATCCATCGTATACATTACCACATCTTGAAATTCCTTCCAGGAATGTGACTGATCACATGACCTGAAAGGTTCAATGGCTAATCAACAACTTTGTTTGATTGGGACCCTATCCATGCCACCTCACATATCAGGAGTGTCGTTCTTCTTTTCATAAAGAGGTCCAAGGGCTAGTCTTGCAGAAGTTTTTTCAGCTACACAGGATGCGCAACATCCGTGCAAGTCCTGGTGACTTTCTCCCCTGCACTGCACCGATCAGATAGATCAGTGTGGGGCAGGAGAAAGGAGAACAGTTCTTTCAGTGATCATGAAGGATGCTGTCAGTGTTTTCCTCCATCAGAATAAGCAGCCTCTAGACTGTAAGAAACACACACATTTTAACATCATTTTGATTGTCTAAAATTTACTGCAGCTAAAAATTACATTTGGTTTACAATGCATTTTGCCAGATATGTTGTCACTTGTCAAAGCTAAGAATTTTACATGCTGGGTTTTTTTATGGCACATTTAGCACTGATAAGTTGTCACACTCTTGCTTAATATGTTAACATTCTGTCTGTAAACTGTATATGCATAGCTACCTTTTTGAAGCAATATTGAGATTTACTTAAGAACGTGGGGCCCAATAAATACCATCAATGGTGCCCAGTCCAAGAGATGGTGGATCCTATAGGTAAACACCACCTCATCATGCACTAAAACTTACTAAAAAAAAAAAAAGATGTGAAGTTCACACATATAGAAAATGGACATTTTGTGAATACATATTACACGTATTGTAAAATAGATAGAGCTCATATGTAGAGTTTGTTTGATAAACTTTCCTACTACTTTGTCTAAATTAGAAGCAAATTGGTTGAACATTACTTCTACCTAAAATGGCAGAAAACGCACCTATCTTGGTGATGGACAGGACAGCTAGAGGGGATATGGAGGAGGCTGTTATTTTTTTTTTAATAGGTGTACTTTCACCAATTTGCTGATAATTCATTGAAAGTAGATGATCGGTACAATTGCTGCCAATGCATTTTTTAAAGCTGTATTGTCATGAGTCAAATTTGATCATGTTAGGTTCTTGCATAGGTCCTATAGCATTGATAAGTTTCCACCCTCTTTCCTACATACACACATCTCTCCTGCCTACACACAACTCTACTACTATCACACACGCAATTTTCCGAAATACACACACAACTCTCCTCCATACACAAACACAGCTCTAACACATATAGCTTTTCTACAGCTTTGAAGTATGCACTCACACCTCTGTTACATACACGCACTGTTTTGCTACATACTTGTACACAGCTTTCTTACATACACCAACAGCTCTCTTATATACTCATGCAGCTCCACACACACAAACACTTATATATATATATATATATATATATATATATATATATATGTACACTCATCCATCGTATACATTACCACATCTTGAAATTCCTTCCAGGAATGTGACTGATCACATGACCTGAAAGGTTCAATGGCTAATCAACAACTTTGTTTGATTGGGACCCTATCCATGCCACCTCACATATCAGGAGTGTCGTTCTTCTTTTCATAAAGAGGTCCAAGGGCTAGTCTTGCAGAAGTTTTTTCAGCTACACAGGATGCGCAACATCCGTGCAAGTCCTGGTGACTTTCTCCCCTGCACTGCACCGATCAGATAGATCAGTGTGGGGCAGGAGAAAGGAGAACAGTTCTTTCAGTGATCATGAAGGATGCTGTCAGTGTTTTCCTCCATCAGAATAAGCAGCCTCTAGACTGTAAGAAACACACACATTTTAACATCATTTTGATTGTCTAAAATTTACTGCAGCTAAAAATTACATTTGGTTTACAATGCATTTTGCCAGATATGTTGTCACTTGTCAAAGCTAAGAATTTTACATGCTGGGTTTTTTTATGGCACATTTAGCACTGATAAGTTGTCACACTCTTGCTTAATATGTTAACATTCTGTCTGTAAACTGTATATGCATAGCTACCTTTTTGAAGCAATATTGAGATTTACTTAAGAACGTGGGGCCCAATAAATACCATCAATGGTGCCCAGTCCAAGAGATGGTGGATCCTATAGGTAAACACCACCTCATCATGCACTAAAACTTACTAAAAAAAAAAAAAGATGTGAAGTTCACACATATAGAAAATGGACATTTTGTGAATACATATTACACGTATTGTAAAATAGATAGAGCTCATATGTAGAGTTTGTTTGATAAACTTTCCTACTACTTTGTCTAAATTAGAAGCAAATTGGTTGAACATTACTTCTACCTAAAATGGCAGAAAACGCACCTATCTTGGTGATGGACAGGACAGCTAGAGGGGATATGGAGGAGGCTGTTATTTTTTTTTTAATAGGTGTACTTTCACCAATTTGCTGATAATTCATTGAAAGTAGATGATCGGTACAATTGCTGCCAATGCATTTTTTAAAGCTGTATTGTCATGAGTCAAATTTGATCATGTTAGGTTCTTGCATAGGTCCTATAGCATTGATAAGTTTCCACCCTCTTTCCTACATACACACATCTCTCCTGCATACACACAACTCTACTACTATCACACACGCAATTTTCCGAAATACACACACAACTCTCCTCCATACACAAACACAGTTCTAACACATATAGCTTTTCTACAGCTTTGAAGTATGCACTCACACCTCTGTTACATACACGCACTGTTTTGCTACATACTTGTACACAGCTTTCTTACATACACCAACAGCTCTCTTATATACTCATGCAGCTCCACACACACAAACACTTATATATATATATATATATATATATATATATATGTACACTCATCCATCGTATACATTACCACATCTTGAAATTCCTTCCAGGAATGTGACTGATCACATGACCTGAAAGGTTCAATGGCTAATCAACAACTTTGTTTGATTGGGACCCTATCCATGCCACCTCACATATCAGGAGTGTCGTTCTTCTTTTCATAAAGAGGTCCAAGGGCTAGTCTTGCAGAAGTTTTTTCAGCTACACAGGATGCGCAACATCCGTGCAAGTCCTGGTGACTTTCTCCCCTGCACTGCACCGATCAGATAGATCAGTGTGGGGCAGGAGAAAGGAGAACAGTTCTTTCAGTGATCATGAAGGATGCTGTCAGTGTTTTCCTCCATCAGAATAAGCAGCCTCTAGACTGTAAGAAACACACACATTTTAACATCATTTTGATTGTCTAAAATTTACTGCAGCTAAAAATTACATTTGGTTTACAATGCATTTTGCCAGATATGTTGTCACTTGTCAAAGCTAAGAATTTTACATGCTGGGTTTTTTTATGGCACATTTAGCACTGATAAGTTGTCACACTCTTGCTTAATATGTTAACATTCTGTCTGTAAACTGTATATGCATAGCTACCTTTTTGAAGCAATATTGAGATTTACTTAAGAACGTGGGGCCCAATAAATACCATCAATGGTGCCCAGTCCAAGAGATGGTGGATCCTATAGGTAAACACCACCTCATCATGCACTAAAACTTACTAAAAAAAAAAAAAGATGTGAAGTTCACACATATAGAAAATGGACATTTTGTGAATACATATTACACGTATTGTAAAATAGATAGAGCTCATATGTAGAGTTTGTTTGATAAACTTTCCTACTACTTTGTCTAAATTAGAAGCAAATTGGTTGAACATTACTTCTACCTAAAATGGCAGAAAACGCACCTATCTTGGTGATGGACAGGACAGCTAGAGGGGATATGGAGGAGGCTGTTATTTTTTTTTTAATAGGTGTACTTTCACCAATTTGCTGATAATTCATTGAAAGTAGATGATCGGTACAATTGCTGCCAATGCATTTTTTAAAGCTGTATTGTCATGAGTCAAATTTGATCATGTTAGGTTCTTGCATAGGTCCCATAGCATTGATAAGTTTCCACCCTCTTTCCTACATACACACATCTCTCCTGCATACACACAACTCTACTACTATCACACACGCAATTTTCCGAAATACACACACAACTCTCCTCCATACACAAACACAGCTCTAACACATATAGCTTTTCTACAGCTTTGAAGTATGCACTCACACCTCTGTTACATACACGCACTGTTTTGCTACATACTTGTACACAGCTTTCTTACATACACCAACAGCTCTCTTATATACTCATGCAGCTCCACACACACAAACACTTATATATATATATATATATATATATATATGTACACTCATCCATCGTATACATTACCACATCTTGAAATTCCTTCCAGGAATGTGACTGATCACATGACCTGAAAGGTTCAATGGCTAATCAACAACTTTGTTTGATTGGGACCCTATCCATGCCACCTCACATATCAGGAGTGTCGTTCTTCTTTTCATAAAGAGGTCCAAGGGCTAGTCTTGCAGAAGTTTTTTCAGCTACACAGGATGCGCAACATCCGTGCAAGTCCTGGTGACTTTCTCCCCTGCACTGCACCGATCAGATAGATCAGTGTGGGGCAGGAGAAAGGAGAACAGTTCTTTCAGTGATCATGAAGGATGCTGTCAGTGTTTTCCTCCATCAGAATAAGCAGCCTCTAGACTGTAAGAAACACACACATTTTAACATCATTTTGATTGTCTAAAATTTACTGCAGCTAAAAATTACATTTGGTTTACAATGCATTTTGCCAGATATGTTGTCACTTGTCAAAGCTAAGAATTTTACATGCTGGGTTTTTTTATGGCACATTTAGCACTGATAAGTTGTCACACTCTTGCTTAATATGTTAACATTCTGTCTGTAAACTGTATATGCATAGCTACCTTTTTGAAGCAATATTGAGATTTACTTAAGAACGTGGGGCCCAATAAATACCATCAATGGTGCCCAGTCCAAGAGATGGTGGATCCTATAGGTAAACACCACCTCATCATGCACTAAAACTTACTAAAAAAAAAAAAAGATGTGAAGTTCACACATATAGAAAATGGACATTTTGTGAATACATATTACACGTATTGTAAAATAGATAGAGCTCATATGTAGAGTTTGTTTGATAAACTTTCCTACTACTTTGTCTAAATTAGAAGCAAATTGGTTGAACATTACTTCTACCTAAAATGGCAGAAAACGCACCTATCTTGGTGATGGACAGGACAGCTAGAGGGGATATGGAGGAGGCTGTTATTTTTTTTTTAATAGGTGTACTTTCACCAATTTGCTGATAATTCATTGAAAGTAGATGATCGGTACAATTGCTGCCAATGCATTTTTTAAAGCTGTATTGTCATGAGTCAAATTTGATCATGTTAGGTTCTTGCATAGGTCCTATAGCATTGATAAGTTTCCACCCTCTTTCCTACATACACACATCTCTCCTGCCTACACACAACTCTACTACTATCACACACGCAATTTTCCGAAATACACACACAACTCTCCTCCATACACAAACACAGCTCTAACACATATAGCTTTTCTACAGCTTTGAAGTATGCACTCACACCTCTGTTACATACACGCACTGTTTTGCTACATACTTGTACACAGCTTTCTTACATACACCAACAGCTCTCTTATATACTCATGCAGCTCCACACACACAAACACTTATATATATATATATATATATATATATATATGTACACTCATCCATCGTATACATTACCACATCTTGAAATTCCTTCCAGGAATGTGACTGATCACATGACCTGAAAGGTTCAATGGCTAATCAACAACTTTGTTTGATTGGGACCCTATCCATGCCACCTCACATATCAGGAGTGTCGTTCTTCTTTTCATAAAGAGGTCCAAGGGCTAGTCTTGCAGAAGTTTTTTCAGCTACACAGGATGCGCAACATCCGTGCAAGTCCTGGTGACTTTCTCCCCTGCACTGCACCGATCAGATAGATCAGTGTGGGGCAGGAGAAAGGAGAACAGTTCTTTCAGTGATCATGAAGGATGCTGTCAGTGTTTTCCTCCATCAGAATAAGCAGCCTCTAGACTGTAAGAAACACACACATTTTAACATCATTTTGATTGTCTAAAATTTACTGCAGCTAAAAATTACATTTGGTTTACAATGCATTTTGCCAGATATGTTGTCACTTGTCAAAGCTAAGAATTTTACATGCTGGGTTTTTTTATGGCACATTTAGCACTGATAAGTTGTCACACTCTTGCTTAATATGTTAACATTCTGTCTGTAAACTGTATATGCATAGCTACCTTTTTGAAGCAATATTGAGATTTACTTAAGAACGTGGGGCCCAATAAATACCATCAATGGTGCCCAGTCCAAGAGATGGTGGATCCTATAGGTAAACACCACCTCATCATGCACTAAAACTTACTAAAAAAAAAAAAAGATGTGAAGTTCACACATATAGAAAATGGACATTTTGTGAATACATATTACACGTATTGTAAAATAGATAGAGCTCATATGTAGAGTTTGTTTGATAAACTTTCCTACTACTTTGTCTAAATTAGAAGCAAATTGGTTGAACATTACTTCTACCTAAAATGGCAGAAAACGCACCTATCTTGGTGATGGACAGGACAGCTAGAGGGGATATGGAGGAGGCTGTTATTTTTTTTTTAATAGGTGTACTTTCACCAATTTGCTGATAATTCATTGAAAGTAGATGATCGGTACAATTGCTGCCAATGCATTTTTTAAAGCTGTATTGTCATGAGTCAAATTTGATCATGTTAGGTTCTTGCATAGGTCCTATAGCATTGATAAGTTTCCACCCTCTTTCCTACATACACACATCTCTCCTGCATACACACAACTCTACTACTATCACACACGCAATTTTCCGAAATACACACACAACTCTCCTCCATACACAAACACAGTTCTAACACATATAGCTTTTCTACAGCTTTGAAGTATGCACTCACACCTCTGTTACATACACGCACTGTTTTGCTACATACTTGTACACAGTTTTCTTACATACACCAACAGCTCTCTTATATACTCATGCAGCTCCACACACACAAACACTTATATATATATATATATATATATATATATATATATATATATGTACACTCATCCATCGTATACATTACCACATCTTGAAATTCCTTCCAGGAATGTGACTGATCACATGACCTGAAAGGTTCAATGGCTAATCAACAACTTTGTTTGATTGGGACCCTATCCATGCCACCTCACATATCAGGAGTGTCGTTCTTCTTTTCATAAAGAGGTCCAAGGGCTAGTCTTGCAGAAGTTTTTTCAGCTACACAGGATGCGCAACATCCGTGCAAGTCCTGGTGACTTTCTCCCCTGCACTGCACCGATCAGATAGATCAGTGTGGGGCAGGAGAAAGGAGAACAGTTCTTTCAGTGATCATGAAGGATGCTGTCAGTGTTTTCCTCCATCAGAATAAGCAGCCTCTAGACTGTAAGAAACACACACATTTTAACATCATTTTGATTGTCTAAAATTTACTGCAGCTAAAAATTACATTTGGTTTACAATGCATTTTGCCAGATATGTTGTCACTTGTCAAAGCTAAGAATTTTACATGCTGGGTTTTTTTATGGCACATTTAGCACTGATAAGTTGTCACACTCTTGCTTAATATGTTAACATTCTGTCTGTAAACTGTATATGCATAGCTACCTTTTTGAAGCAATATTGAGATTTACTTAAGAACGTGGGGCCCAATAAATACCATCAATGGTGCCCAGTCCAAGAGATGGTGGATCCTATAGGTAAACACCACCTCATCATGCACTAAAACTTACTAAAAAAAAAAAAAGATGTGAAGTTCACACATATAGAAAATGGACATTTTGTGAATACATATTACACGTATTGTAAAATAGATAGAGCTCATATGTAGAGTTT
This sequence comes from Phyllobates terribilis, assembly GCF_046119375.1. Classification (NCBI taxonomy): domain Eukaryota; kingdom Metazoa; phylum Chordata; class Amphibia; order Anura; family Dendrobatidae; genus Phyllobates; species Phyllobates terribilis. The sequence continues at coordinate 51,787 of NW_027366478.1, forward strand.
GTTTGATAAACTTTCCTACTACTTTGTCTAAATTAGAAGCAAATTGGTTGAACATTACTTCTACCTAAAATGGCAGAAAACGCACCTATCTTGGTGATGGACAGGACAGCTAGAGGGGATATGGAGGAGGCTGTTATTTTTTTTTTAATAGGTGTACTTTCACCAATTTGCTGATAATTCATTGAAAGTAGATGATCGGTACAATTGCTGCCAATGCATTTTTTAAAGCTGTATTGTCATGAGTCAAATTTGATCATGTTAGGTTCTTGCATAGGTCCTATAGCATTGATAAGTTTCCACCCTCTTTCCTACATACACACATCTCTCCTGCCTACACACAACTCTACTACTATCACACACGCAATTTTCCGAAATACACACACAACTCTCCTCCATACACAAACACAGCTCTAACACATATAGCTTTTCTACAGCTTTGAAGTATGCACTCACACCTCTGTTACATACACGCACTGTTTTGCTACATACTTGTACACAGCTTTCTTACATACACCAACAGCTCTCTTATATACTCATGCAGCTCCACACACACAAACACTTATATATATATATATATATATATATATATATATATATATATATATATATATATATATATATATATATATATATATATATATATATATATATATATGTACACTCATCCATCGTATACATTACCACATCTTGAAATTCCTTCCAGGAATGTGACTGATCACATGACCTGAAAGGTTCAATGGCTAATCAACAACTTTGTTTGATTGGGACCCTATCCATGCCACCTCACATATCAGGAGTGTCGTTCTTCTTTTCATAAAGAGGTCCAAGGGCTAGTCTTGCAGAAGTTTTTTCAGCTACACAGGATGCGCAACATCCGTGCAAGTCCTGGTGACTTTCTCCCCTGCACTGCACCGATCAGATAGATCAGTGTGGGGCAGGAGAAAGGAGAACAGTTCTTTCAGTGATCATGAAGGATGCTGTCAGTGTTTTCCTCCATCAGAATAAGCAGCCTCTAGACTGTAAGAAACACACACATTTTAACATCATTTTGATTGTCTAAAATTTACTGCAGCTAAAAATTACATTTGGTTTACAATGCATTTTGCCAGATATGTTGTCACTTGTCAAAGCTAAGAATTTTACATGCTGGGTTTTTTTATGGCACATTTAGCACTGATAAGTTGTCACACTCTTGCTTAATATGTTAACATTCTGTCTGTAAACTGTATATGCATAGCTACCTTTTTGAAGCAATATTGAGATTTACTTAAGAACGTGGGGCCCAATAAATACCATCAATGGTGCCCAGTCCAAGAGATGGTGGATCCTATAGGTAAACACCACCTCATCATGCACTAAAACTTACTAAAAAAAAAAAAAGATGTGAAGTTCACACATATAGAAAATGGACATTTTGTGAATACATATTACACGTATTGTAAAATAGATAGAGCTCATATGTAGAGTTTGTTTGATAAACTTTCCTACTACTTTGTCTAAATTAGAAGCAAATTGGTTGAACATTACTTCTACCTAAAATGGCAGAAAACGCACCTATCTTGGTGATGGACAGGACAGCTAGAGGGGATATGGAGGAGGCTGTTATTTTTTTTTTAATAGGTGTACTTTCACCAATTTGCTGATAATTCATTGAAAGTAGATGATCGGTACAATTGCTGCCAATGCATTTTTTAAAGCTGTATTGTCATGAGTCAAATTTGATCATGTTAGGTTCTTGCATAGGTCCTATAGCATTGATAAGTTTCCACCCTCTTTCCTACATACACACATCTCTCCTGCCTACACACAACTCTACTACTATCACACACGCAATTTTCCGAAATACACACACAACTCTCCTCCATACACAAACACAGCTCTAACACATATAGCTTTTCTACAGCTTTGAAGTATGCACTCACACCTCTGTTACATACACGCACTGTTTTGCTACATACTTGTACACAGCTTTCTTACATACACCAACAGCTCTCTTATATACTCATGCAGCTCCACACACACAAACACTTATATATATATATATATATATATATATATATATATATATATATATGTACACTCATCCATCGTATACATTACCACATCTTGAAATTCCTTCCAGGAATGTGACTGATCACATGACCTGAAAGGTTCAATGGCTAATCAACAACTTTGTTTGATTGGGACCCTATCCATGCCACCTCACATATCAGGAGTGTCGTTCTTCTTTTCATAAAGAGGTCCAAGGGCTAGTCTTGCAGAAGTTTTTTCAGCTACACAGGATGCGCAACATCCGTGCAAGTCCTGGTGACTTTCTCCCCTGCACTGCACCGATCAGATAGATCAGTGTGGGGCAGGAGAAAGGAGAACAGTTCTTTCAGTGATCATGAAGGATGCTGTCAGTGTTTTCCTCCATCAGAATAAGCAGCCTCTAGACTGTAAGAAACACACACATTTTAACATCATTTTGATTGTCTAAAATTTACTGCAGCTAAAAATTACATTTGGTTTACAATGCATTTTGCCAGATATGTTGTCACTTGTCAAAGCTAAGAATTTTACATGCTGGGTTTTTTTATGGCACATTTAGCACTGATAAGTTGTCACACTCTTGCTTAATATGTTAACATTCTGTCTGTAAACTGTATATGCATAGCTACCTTTTTGAAGCAATATTGAGATTTACTTAAGAACGTGGGGCCCAATAAATACCATCAATGGTGCCCAGTCCAAGAGATGGTGGATCCTATAGGTAAACACCACCTCATCATGCACTAAAACTTACTAAAAAAAAAAAAAGATGTGAAGTTCACACATATAGAAAATGGACATTTTGTGAATACATATTACACGTATTGTAAAATAGATAGAGCTCATATGTAGAGTTTGTTTGATAAACTTTCCTACTACTTTGTCTAAATTAGAAGCAAATTGGTTGAACATTACTTCTACCTAAAATGGCAGAAAACGCACCTATCTTGGTGATGGACAGGACAGCTAGAGGGGATATGGAGGAGGCTGTTATTTTTTTTTTAATAGGTGTACTTTCACCAATTTGCTGATAATTCATTGAAAGTAGATGATCGGTACAATTGCTGCCAATGCATTTTTTAAAGCTGTATTGTCATGAGTCAAATTTGATCATGTTAGGTTCTTGCATAGGTCCTATAGCATTGATAAGTTTCCACCCTCTTTCCTACATACACACATCTCTCCTGCATACACACAACTCTACTACTATCACACACGCAATTTTCCGAAATACACACACAACTCTCCTCCATACACAAACACAGCTCTAACACATATAGCTTTTCTACAGCTTTGAAGTATGCACTCACACCTCTGTTACATACACGCACTGTTTTGCTACATACTTGTACACAGCTTTCTTACATACACCAACAGCTCTCTTATATACTCATGCAGCTCCACACACACAAACACTTATATATATATATATATATATATATATATATATGTACACTCATCCATCGTATACATTACCACATCTTGAAATTCCTTCCAGGAATGTGACTGATCACATGACCTGAAAGGTTCAATGGCTAATCAACAACTTTGTTTGATTGGGACCCTATCCATGCCACCTCACATATCAGGAGTGTCGTTCTTCTTTTCATAAAGAGGTCCAAGGGCTAGTCTTGCAGAAGTTTTTTCAGCTACACAGGATGCGCAACATCCGTGCAAGTCCTGGTGACTTTCTCCCCTGCACTGCACCGATCAGATAGATCAGTGTGGGGCAGGAGAAAGGAGAACAGTTCTTTCAGTGATCATGAAGGATGCTGTCAGTGTTTTCCTCCATCAGAATAAGCAGCCTCTAGACTGTAAGAAACACACACATTTTAACATCATTTTGATTGTCTAAAATTTACTGCAGCTAAAAATTACATTTGGTTTACAATGCATTTTGCCAGATATGTTGTCACTTGTCAAAGCTAAGAATTTTACATGCTGGGTTTTTTTATGGCACATTTAGCACTGATAAGTTGTCACACTCTTGCTTAATATGTTAACATTCTGTCTGTAAACTGTATATGCATAGCTACCTTTTTGAAGCAATATTGAGATTTACTTAAGAACGTGGGGCCCAATAAATACCATCAATGGTGCCCAGTCCAAGAGATGGTGGATCCTATAGGTAAACACCACCTCATCATGCACTAAAACTTACTAAAAAAAAAAAAAGATGTGAAGTTCACACATATAGAAAATGGACATTTTGTGAATACATATTACACGTATTGTAAAATAGATAGAGCTCATATGTAGAGTTTGTTTGATAAACTTTCCTACTACTTTGTCTAAATTAGAAGCAAATTGGTTGAACATTACTTCTACCTAAAATGGCAGAAAACGCACCTATCTTGGTGATGGACAGGACAGCTAGAGGGGATATGGAGGAGGCTGTTATTTTTTTTTTAATAGGTGTACTTTCACCAATTTGCTGATAATTCATTGAAAGTAGATGATCGGTACAATTGCTGCCAATGCATTTTTTAAAGCTGTATTGTCATGAGTCAAATTTGATCATGTTAGGTTCTTGCATAGGTCCTATAGCATTGATAAGTTTCCACCCTCTTTCCTACATACACACATCTCTCCTGCATACACACAACTCTACTACTATCACACACGCAATTTTCCGAAATACACACACAACTCTCCTCCATACACAAACACAGCTCTAACACATATAGCTTTTCTACAGCTTTGAAGTATGCACTCACACCTCTGTTACATACACGCACTGTTTTGCTACATACTTGTACACAGCTTTCTTACATACACCAACAGCTCTCTTATATACTCATGCAGCTCCACACACACAAACACTTATATATATATATATATATATATATATATATGTACACTCATCCATCGTATACATTACCACATCTTGAAATTCCTTCCAGGAATGTGACTGATCACATGACCTGAAAGGTTCAATGGCTAATCAACAACTTTGTTTGATTGGGACCCTATCCATGCCACCTCACATATCAGGAGTGTCGTTCTTCTTTTCATAAAGAGGTCCAAGGGCTAGTCTTGCAGAAGTTTTTTCAGCTACACAGGATGCGCAACATCCGTGCAAGTCCTGGTGACTTTCTCCCCTGCACTGCACCGATCAGATAGATCAGTGTGGGGCAGGAGAAAGGAGAACAGTTCTTTCAGTGATCATGAAGGATGCTGTCAGTGTTTTCCTCCATCAGAATAAGCAGCCTCTAGACTGTAAGAAACACACACATTTTAACATCATTTTGATTGTCTAAAATTTACTGCAGCTAAAAATTACATTTGGTTTACAATGCATTTTGCCAGATATGTTGTCACTTGTCAAAGCTAAGAATTTTACATGCTGGGTTTTTTTATGGCACATTTAGCACTGATAAGTTGTCACACTCTTGCTTAATATGTTAACATTCTGTCTGTAAACTGTATATGCATAGCTACCTTTTTGAAGCAATATTGAGATTTACTTAAGAACGTGGGGCCCAATAAATACCATCAATGGTGCCCAGTCCAAGAGATGGTGGATCCTATAGGTAAACACCACCTCATCATGCACTAAAACTTACTAAAAAAAAAAAAAGATGTGAAGTTCACACATATAGAAAATGGACATTTTGTGAATACATATTACACGTATTGTAAAATAGATAGAGCTCATATGTAGAGTTTGTTTGATAAACTTTCCTACTACTTTGTCTAAATTAGAAGCAAATTGGTTGAACATTACTTCTACCTAAAATGGCAGAAAACGCACCTATCTTGGTGATGGACAGGACAGCTAGAGGGGATATGGAGGAGGCTGTTATTTTTTTTTTAATAGGTGTACTTTCACCAATTTGCTGATAATTCATTGAAAGTAGATGATCGGTACAATTGCTGCCAATGCATTTTTTAAAGCTGTATTGTCATGAGTCAAATTTGATCATGTTAGGTTCTTGCATAGGTCCTATAGCATTGATAAGTTTCCACCCTCTTTCCTACATACACACATCTCTCCTGCATACACACAACTCTACTACTATCACACACGCAATTTTCCGAAATACACACACAACTCTCCTCCATACACAAACACAGCTCTAACACATATAGCTTTTCTACAGCTTTGAAGTATGCACTCACACCTCTGTTACATACACGCACTGTTTTGCTACATACTTGTACACAGCTTTCTTACATACACCAACAGCTCTCTTATATACTCATGCAGCTCCACACACACAAACACTTATATATATATATATATATATATATATATATATGTACACTCATCCATCGTATACATTACCACATCTTGAAATTCCTTCCAGGAATGTGACTGATCACATGACCTGAAAGGTTCAATGGCTAATCAACAACTTTGTTTGATTGGGACCCTATCCATGCCACCTCACATATCAGGAGTGTCGTTCTTCTTTTCATAAAGAGGTCCAAGGGCTAGTCTTGCAGAAGTTTTTTCAGCTACACAGGATGCGCAACATCCGTGCAAGTCCTGGTGACTTTCTCCCCTGCACTGCACCGATCAGATAGATCAGTGTGGGGCAGGAGAAAGGAGAACAGTTCTTTCAGTGATCATGAAGGATGCTGTCAGTGTTTTCCTCCATCAGAATAAGCAGCCTCTAGACTGTAAGAAACACACACATTTTAACATCATTTTGATTGTCTAAAATTTACTGCAGCTAAAAATTACATTTGGTTTACAATGCATTTTGCCAGATATGTTGTCACTTGTCAAAGCTAAGAATTTTACATGCTGGGTTTTTTTATGGCACATTTAGCACTGATAAGTTGTCACACTCTTGCTTAATATGTTAACATTCTGTCTGTAAACTGTATATGCATAGCTACCTTTTTGAAGCAATATTGAGATTTACTTAAGAACGTGGGGCCCAATAAATACCATCAATGGTGCCCAGTCCAAGAGATGGTGGATCCTATAGGTAAACACCACCTCATCATGCACTAAAACTTACTAAAAAAAAAAAAAGATGTGAAGTTCACACATATAGAAAATGGACATTTTGTGAATACATATTACACGTATTGTAAAATAGATAGAGCTCATATGTAGAGTTTGTTTGATAAACTTTCCTACTACTTTGTCTAAATTAGAAGCAAATTGGTTGAACATTACTTCTACCTAAAATGGCAGAAAACGCACCTATCTTGGTGATGGACAGGACAGCTAGAGGGGATATGGAGGAGGCTGTTATTTTTTTTTTAATAGGTGTACTTTCACCAATTTGCTGATAATTCATTGAAAGTAGATGATCGGTACAATTGCTGCCAATGCATTTTTTAAAGCTGTATTGTCATGAGTCAAATTTGATCATGTTAGGTTCTTGCATAGGTCCTATAGCATTGATAAGTTTCCACCCTCTTTCCTACATACACACATCTCTCCTGCATACACACAACTCTACTACTATCACACACGCAATTTTCCGAAATACACACACAACTCTCCTCCATACACAAACACAGCTCTAACACATATAGCTTTTCTACAGCTTTGAAGTATGCACTCACACCTCTGTTACATACACGCACTGTTTTGCTACATACTTGTACACAGCTTTCTTACATACACCAACAGCTCTCTTATATACTCATGCAGCTCCACACACACAAACACTTATATATATATATATATATATATATATATATGTACACTCATCCATCGTATACATTACCACATCTTGAAATTCCTTCCAGGAATGTGACTGATCACATGACCTGAAAGGTTCAATGGCTAATCAACAACTTTGTTTGATTGGGACCCTATCCATGCCACCTCACATATCAGGAGTGTCGTTCTTCTTTTCATAAAGAGGTCCAAGGGCTAGTCTTGCAGAAGTTTTTTCAGCTACACAGGATGCGCAACATCCGTGCAAGTCCTGGTGACTTTCTCCCCTGCACTGCACCGATCAGATAGATCAGTGTGGGGCAGGAGAAAGGAGAACAGTTCTTTCAGTGATCATGAAGGATGCTGTCAGTGTTTTCCTCCATCAGAATAAGCAGCCTCTAGACTGTAAGAAACACACACATTTTAACATCATTTTGATTGTCTAAAATTTACTGCAGCTAAAAATTACATTTGGTTTACAATGCATTTTGCCAGATATGTTGTCACTTGTCAAAGCTAAGAATTTTACATGCTGGGTTTTTTTATGGCACATTTAGCACTGATAAGTTGTCACACTCTTGCTTAATATGTTAACATTCTGTCTGTAAACTGTATATGCATAGCTACCTTTTTGAAGCAATATTGAGATTTACTTAAGAACGTGGGGCCCAATAAATACCATCAATGGTGCCCAGTCCAAGAGATGGTGGATCCTATAGGTAAACACCACCTCATCATGCACTAAAACTTACTAAAAAAAAAAAAAGATGTGAAGTTCACACATATAGAAAATGGACATTTTGTGAATACATATTACACGTATTGTAAAATAGATAGAGCTCATATGTAGAGTTTGTTTGATAAACTTTCCTACTACTTTGTCTAAATTAGAAGCAAATTGGTTGAACATTACTTCTACCTAAAATGGCAGAAAACGCACCTATCTTGGTGATGGACAGGACAGCTAGAGGGGATATGGAGGAGGCTGTTATTTTTTTTTTAATAGGTGTACTTTCACCAATTTGCTGATAATTCATTGAAAGTAGATGATCGGTACAATTGCTGCCAATGCATTTTTTAAAGCTGTATTGTCATGAGTCAAATTTGATCATGTTAGGTTCTTGCATAGGTCCTATAGCATTGATAAGTTTCCACCCTCTTTCCTACATACACACATCTCTCCTGCATACACACAACTCTACTACTATCACACACGCAATTTTCCGAAATACACACACAACTCTCCTCCATACACAAACACAGCTCTAACACATATAGCTTTTCTACAGCTTTGAAGTATGCACTCACACCTCTGTTACATACACGCACTGTTTTGCTACATACTTGTACACAGCTTTCTTACATACACCAACAGCTCTCTTATATACTCATGCAGCTCCACACACACAAACACTTATATATATATATATATATATATATATATATATATATGTACACTCATCCATCGTATACATTACCACATCTTGAAATTCCTTCCAGGAATGTGACTGATCACATGACCTGAAAGGTTCAATGGCTAATCAACAACTTTGTTTGATTGGGACCCTATCCATGCCACCTCACATATCAGGAGTGTCGTTCTTCTTTTCATAAAGAGGTCCAAGGGCTAGTCTTGCAGAAGTTTTTTCAGCTACACAGGATGCGCAACATCCGTGCAAGTCCTGGTGACTTTCTCCCCTGCACTGCACCGATCAGATAGATCAGTGTGGGGCAGGAGAAAGGAGAACAGTTCTTTCAGTGATCATGAAGGATGCTGTCAGTGTTTTCCTCCATCAGAATAAGCAGCCTCTAGACTGTAAGAAACACACACATTTTAACATCATTTTGATTGTCTAAAATTTACTGCAGCTAAAAATTACATTTGGTTTACAATGCATTTTGCCAGATATGTTGTCACTTGTCAAAGCTAAGAATTTTACATGCTGGGTTTTTTTATGGCACATTTAGCACTGATAAGTTGTCACACTCTTGCTTAATATGTTAACATTCTGTCTGTAAACTGTATATGCATAGCTACCTTTTTGAAGCAATATTGAGATTTACTTAAGAACGTGGGGCCCAATAAATACCATCAATGGTGCCCAGTCCAAGAGATGGTGGATCCTATAGGTAAACACCACCTCATCATGCACTAAAACTTACTAAAAAAAAAAAAAGATGTGAAGTTCACACATATAGAAAATGGACATTTTGTGAATACATATTACACGTATTGTAAAATAGATAGAGCTCATATGTAGAGTTTGTTTGATAAACTTTCCTACTACTTTGTCTAAATTAGAAGCAAATTGGTTGAACATTACTTCTACCTAAAATGGCAGAAAACGCACCTATCTTGGTGATGGACAGGACAGCTAGAGGGGATATGGAGGAGGCTGTTATTTTTTTTTTAATAGGTGTACTTTCACCAATTTGCTGATAATTCATTGAAAGTAGATGATCGGTACAATTGCTGCCAATGCATTTTTTAAAGCTGTATTGTCATGAGTCAAATTTGATCATGTTAGGTTCTTGCATAGGTCCTATAGCATTGATAAGTTTCCACCCTCTTTCCTACATACACACATCTCTCCTGCATACACACAACTCTACTACTATCACACACGCAATTTTCCGAAATACACACACAACTCTCCTCCATACACAAACACAGCTCTAACACATATAGCTTTTCTACAGCTTTGAAGTATGCACTCACACCTCTGTTACATACACGCACTGTTTTGCTACATACTTGTACACAGCTTTCTTACATACACCAACAGCTCTCTTATATACTCATGCAGCTCCACACACACAAACACTTATATATATATATATATATATATATATATATGTACACTCATCCATCGTATACATTACCACATCTTGAAATTCCTTCCAGGAATGTGACTGATCACATGACCTGAAAGGTTCAATGGCTAATCAACAACTTTGTTTGATTGGGACCCTATCCATGCCACCTCACATATCAGGAGTGTCGTTCTTCTTTTCATAAAGAGGTCCAAGGGCTAGTCTTGCAGAAGTTTTTTCAGCTACACAGGATGCGCAACATCCGTGCAAGTCCTGGTGACTTTCTCCCCTGCACTGCACCGATCAGATAGATCAGTGTGGGGCAGGAGAAAGGAGAACAGTTCTTTCAGTGATCATGAAGGATGCTGTCAGTGTTTTCCTCCATCAGAATAAGCAGCCTCTAGACTGTAAGAAACACACACATTTTAACATCATTTTGATTGTCTAAAATTTACTGCAGCTAAAAATTACATTTGGTTTACAATGCATTTTGCCAGATATGTTGTCACTTGTCAAAGCTAAGAATTTTACATGCTGGGTTTTTTTATGGCACATTTAGCACTGATAAGTTGTCACACTCTTGCTTAATATGTTAACATTCTGTCTGTAAACTGTATATGCATAGCTACCTTTTTGAAGCAATATTGAGATTTACTTAAGAACGTGGGGCCCAATAAATACCATCAATGGTGCCCAGTCCAAGAGATGGTGGATCCTATAGGTAAACACCACCTCATCATGCACTAAAACTTACTAAAAAAAAAAAAGATGTGAAGTTCACACATATAGAAAATGGACATTTTGTGAATACATATTACACGTATTGTAAAATAGATAGAGCTCATATGTAGAGTTTGTTTGATAAACTTTCCTACTACTTTGTCTAAATTAGAAGCAAATTGGTTGAACATTACTTCTACCTAAAATGGCAGAAAACGCACCTATCTTGGTGATGGACAGGACAGCTAGAGGGGATATGGAGGAGGCTGTTATTTTTTTTTTAATAGGTGTACTTTCACCAATTTGCTGATAATTCATTGAAAGTAGATGATCGGTACAATTGCTGCCAATGCATTTTTTAAAGCTGTATTGTCATGAGTCAAATTTGATCATGTTAGGTTCTTGCATAGGTCCTATAGCATTGATAAGTTTCCACCCTCTTTCCTACATACACACATCTCTCCTGCATACACACAACTCTACTACTATCACACACGCAATTTTCCGAAATACACACACAACTCTCCTCCATACACAAACACAGCTCTAACACATATAGCTTTTCTACAGCTTTGAAGTATGCACTCACACCTCTGTTACATACACGCACTGTTTTGCTACATACTTGTACACAGCTTTCTTACATACACCAACAGCTCTCTTATATACTCATGCAGCTCCACACACACAAACACTTATATATATATATATATATGTACACTCATCCATCGTATACATTACCACATCTTGAAATTCCTTCCAGGAATGTGACTGATCACATGACCTGAAAGGTTCAATGGCTAATCAACAACTTTGTTTGATTGGGACCCTATCCATGCCACCTCACATATCAGGAGTGTCGTTCTTCTTTTCATAAAGAGGTCCAAGGGCTAGTCTTGCAGAAGTTTTTTCAGCTACACAGGATGCGCAACATCCGTGCAAGTCCTGGTGACTTTCTCCCCTGCACTGCACCGATCAGATAGATCAGTGTGGGGCAGGAGAAAGGAGAACAGTTCTTTCAGTGATCATGAAGGATGCTGTCAGTGTTTTCCTCCATCAGAATAAGCAGCCTCTAGACTGTAAGAAACACACACATTTTAACATCATTTTGATTGTCTAAAATTTACTGCAGCTAAAAATTACATTTGGTTTACAATGCATTTTGCCAGATATGTTGTCACTTGTCAAAGCTAAGAATTTTACATGCTGGGTTTTTTTATGGCACATTTAGCACTGATAAGTTGTCACACTCTTGCTTAATATGTTAACATTCTGTCTGTAAACTGTATATGCATAGCTACCTTTTTGAAGCAATATTGAGATTTACTTAAGAACGTGGGGCCCAATAAATACCATCAATGGTGCCCAGTCCAAGAGATGGTGGATCCTATAGGTAAACACCACCTCATCATGCACTAAAACTTACTAAAAAAAAAAAAAGATGTGAAGTTCACACATATAGAAAATGGACATTTTGTGAATACATATTACACGTATTGTAAAATAGATAGAGCTCATATGTAGAGTTTGTTTGATAAACTTTCCTACTACTTTGTCTAAATTAGAAGCAAATTGGTTGAACATTACTTCTACCTAAAATGGCAGAAAACGCACCTATCTTGGTGATGGACAGGACAGCTAGAGGGGATATGGAGGAGGCTGTTATTTTTTTTTTAATAGGTGTACTTTCACCAATTTGCTGATAATTCATTGAAAGTAGATGATCGGTACAATTGCTGCCAATGCATTTTTTAAAGCTGTATTGTCATGAGTCAAATTTGATCATGTTAGGTTCTTGCATAGGTCCTATAGCATTGATAAGTTTCCACCCTCTTTCCTACATACACACATCTCTCCTGCATACACACAACTCTACTACTATCACACACGCAATTTTCCGAAATACACACACAACTCTCCTCCATACACAAACACAGCTCTAACACATATAGCTTTTCTACAGCTTTGAAGTATGCACTCACACCTCTGTTACATACACGCACTGTTTTGCTACATACTTGTACACAGCTTTCTTACATACACCAACAGCTCTCTTATATACTCATGCAGCTCCACACACACAAACACTTATATATATATATATATATATATATATATATATGTACACTCATCCATCGTATACATTACCACATCTTGAAATTCCTTCCAGGAATGTGACTGATCACATGACCTGAAAGGTTCAATGGCTAATCAACAACTTTGTTTGATTGGGACCCTATCCATGCCACCTCACATATCAGGAGTGTCGTTCTTCTTTTCATAAAGAGGTCCAAGGGCTAGTCTTGCAGAAGTTTTTTCAGCTACACAGGATGCGCAACATCCGTGCAAGTCCTGGTGACTTTCTCCCCTGCACTGCACCGATCAGATAGATCAGTGTGGGGCAGGAGAAAGGAGAACAGTTCTTTCAGTGATCATGAAGGATGCTGTCAGTGTTTTCCTCCATCAGAATAAGCAGCCTCTAGACTGTAAGAAACACACACATTTTAACATCATTTTGATTGTCTAAAATTTACTGCAGCTAAAAATTACATTTGGTTTACAATGCATTTTGCCAGATATGTTGTCACTTGTCAAAGCTAAGAATTTTACATGCTGGGTTTTTTTATGGCACATTTAGCACTGATAAGTTGTCACACTCTTGCTTAATATGTTAACATTCTGTCTGTAAACTGTATATGCATAGCTACCTTTTTGAAGCAATATTGAGATTTACTTAAGAACGTGGGGCCCAATAAATACCATCAATGGTGCCCAGTCCAAGAGATGGTGGATCCTATAGGTAAACACCACCTCATCATGCACTAAAACTTACTAAAAAAAAAAAAGATGTGAAGTTCACACATATAGAAAATGGACATTTTGTGAATACATATTACACGTATTGTAAAATAGATAGAGCTCATATGTAGAGTTTGTTTGATAAACTTTCCTACTACTTTGTCTAAATTAGAAGCAAATTGGTTGAACATTACTTCTACCTAAAATGGCAGAAAACGCACCTATCTTGGTGATGGACAGGACAGCTAGAGGGGATATGGAGGAGGCTGTTATTTTTTTTTTAATAGGTGTACTTTCACCAATTTGCTGATAATTCATTGAAAGTAGATGATCGGTACAATTGCTGCCAATGCATTTTTTAAAGCTGTATTGTCATGAGTCAAATTTGATCATGTTAGGTTCTTGCATAGGTCCTATAGCATTGATAAGTTTCCACCCTCTTTCCTACATACACACATCTCTCCTGCATACACACAACTCTACTACTATCACACACGCAATTTTCCGAAATACACACACAACTCTCCTCCATACACAAACACAGCTCTAACACATATAGCTTTTCTACAGCTTTGAAGTATGCACTCACACCTCTGTTACATACACGCACTGTTTTGCTACATACTTGTACACAGCTTTCTTACATACACCAACAGCTCTCTTATATACTCATGCAGCTCCACACACACAAACACTTATATATATATATATATATGTACACTCATCCATCGTATACATTACCACATCTTGAAATTCCTTCCAGGAATGTGACTGATCACATGACCTGAAAGGTTCAATGGCTAATCAACAACTTTGTTTGATTGGGACCCTATCCATGCCACCTCACATATCAGGAGTGTCGTTCTTCTTTTCATAAAGAGGTCCAAGGGCTAGTCTTGCAGAAGTTTTTTCAGCTACACAGGATGCGCAACATCCGTGCAAGTCCTGGTGACTTTCTCCCCTGCACTGCACCGATCAGATAGATCAGTGTGGGGCAGGAGAAAGGAGAACAGTTCTTTCAGTGATCATGAAGGATGCTGTCAGTGTTTTCCTCCATCAGAATAAGCAGCCTCTAGACTGTAAGAAACACACACATTTTAACATCATTTTGATTGTCTAAAATTTACTGCAGCTAAAAATTACATTTGGTTTACAATGCATTTTGCCAGATATGTTGTCACTTGTCAAAGCTAAGAATTTTACATGCTGGGTTTTTTTATGGCACATTTAGCACTGATAAGTTGTCACACTCTTGCTTAATATGTTAACATTCTGTCTGTAAACTGTATATGCATAGCTACCTTTTTGAAGCAATATTGAGATTTACTTAAGAACGTGGGGCCCAATAAATACCATCAATGGTGCCCAGTCCAAGAGATGGTGGATCCTATAGGTAAACACCACCTCATCATGCACTAAAACTTACTAAAAAAAAAAAAAGATGTGAAGTTCACACATATAGAAAATGGACATTTTGTGAATACATATTACACGTATTGTAAAATAGATAGAGCTCATATGTAGAGTTTGTTTGATAAACTTTCCTACTACTTTGTCTAAATTAGAAGCAAATTGGTTGAACATTACTTCTACCTAAAATGGCAGAAAACGCACCTATCTTGGTGATGGACAGGACAGCTAGAGGGGATATGGAGGAGGCTGTTATTTTTTTTTTAATAGGTGTACTTTCACCAATTTGCTGATAATTCATTGAAAGTAGATGATCGGTACAATTGCTGCCAATGCATTTTTTAAAGCTGTATTGTCATGAGTCAAATTTGATCATGTTAGGTTCTTGCATAGGTCCTATAGCATTGATAAGTTTCCACCCTCTTTCCTACATACACACATCTCTCCTGCATACACACAACTCTACTACTATCACACACGCAATTTTCCGAAATACACACACAACTCTCCTCCATACACAAACACAGCTCTAACACATATAGCTTTTCTACAGCTTTGAAGTATGCACTCACACCTCTGTTACATACACGCACTGTTTTGCTACATACTTGTACACAGCTTTCTTACATACACCAACAGCTCTCTTATATACTCATGCAGCTCCACACACACAAACACTTATATATATATATATATATATATATATATATGTACACTCATCCATCGTATACATTACCACATCTTGAAATTCCTTCCAGGAATGTGACTGATCACATGACCTGAAAGGTTCAATGGCTAATCAACAACTTTGTTTGATTGGGACCCTATCCATGCCACCTCACATATCAGGAGTGTCGTTCTTCTTTTCATAAAGAGGTCCAAGGGCTAGTCTTGCAGAAGTTTTTTCAGCTACACAGGATGCGCAACATCCGTGCAAGTCCTGGTGACTTTCTCCCCTGCACTGCACCGATCAGATAGATCAGTGTGGGGCAGGAGAAAGGAGAACAGTTCTTTCAGTGATCATGAAGGATGCTGTCAGTGTTTTCCTCCATCAGAATAAGCAGCCTCTAGACTGTAAGAAACACACACATTTTAACATCATTTTGATTGTCTAAAATTTACTGCAGCTAAAAATTACATTTGGTTTACAATGCATTTTGCCAGATATGTTGTCACTTGTCAAAGCTAAGAATTTTACATGCTGGGTTTTTTTATGGCACATTTAGCACTGATAAGTTGTCACACTCTTGCTTAATATGTTAACATTCTGTCTGTAAACTGTATATGCATAGCTACCTTTTTGAAGCAATATTGAGATTTACTTAAGAACGTGGGGCCCAATAAATACCATCAATGGTGCCCAGTCCAAGAGATGGTGGATCCTATAGGTAAACACCACCTCATCATGCACTAAAACTTACTAAAAAAAAAAAAAGATGTGAAGTTCACACATATAGAAAATGGACATTTTGTGAATACATATTACACGTATTGTAAAATAGATAGAGCTCATATGTAGAGTTTGTTTGATAAACTTTCCTACTACTTTGTCTAAATTAGAAGCAAATTGGTTGAACATTACTTCTACCTAAAATGGCAGAAAACGCACCTATCTTGGTGATGGACAGGACAGCTAGAGGGGATATGGAGGAGGCTGTTATTTTTTTTTTAATAGGTGTACTTTCACCAATTTGCTGATAATTCATTGAAAGTAGATGATCGGTACAATTGCTGCCAATGCATTTTTTAAAGCTGTATTGTCATGAGTCAAATTTGATCATGTTAGGTTCTTGCATAGGTCCTATAGCATTGATAAGTTTCCACCCTCTTTCCTACATACACACATCTCTCCTGCATACACACAACTCTACTACTATCACACACGCAATTTTCCGAAATACACACACAACTCTCCTCCATACACAAACACAGCTCTAACACATATAGCTTTTCTACAGCTTTGAAGTATGCACTCACACCTCTGTTACATACACGCACTGTTTTGCTACATACTTGTACACAGCTTTCTTACATACACCAACAGCTCTCTTATATACTCATGCAGCTCCACACACACAAACACTTATATATATATATATATATATATATATATGTACACTCATCCATCGTATACATTACCACATCTTGAAATTCCTTCCAGGAATGTGACTGATCACATGACCTGAAAGGTTCAATGGCTAATCAACAACTTTGTTTGATTGGGACCCTATCCATGCCACCTCACATATCAGGAGTGTCGTTCTTCTTTTCATAAAGAGGTCCAAGGGCTAGTCTTGCAGAAGTTTTTTCAGCTACACAGGATGCGCAACATCCGTGCAAGTCCTGGTGACTTTCTCCCCTGCACTGCACCGATCAGATAGATCAGTGTGGGGCAGGAGAAAGGAGAACAGTTCTTTCAGTGATCATGAAGGATGCTGTCAGTGTTTTCCTCCATCAGAATAAGCAGCCTCTAGACTGTAAGAAACACACACATTTTAACATCATTTTGATTGTCTAAAATTTACTGCAGCTAAAAATTACATTTGGTTTACAATGCATTTTGCCAGATATGTTGTCACTTGTCAAAGCTAAGAATTTTACATGCTGGGTTTTTTTATGGCACATTTAGCACTGATAAGTTGTCACACTCTTGCTTAATATGTTAACATTCTGTCTGTAAACTGTATATGCATAGCTACCTTTTTGAAGCAATATTGAGATTTACTTAAGAACGTGGGGCCCAATAAATACCATCAATGGTGCCCAGTCCAAGAGATGGTGGATCCTATAGGTAAACACCACCTCATCATGCACTAAAACTTACTAAAAAAAAAAAAAGATGTGAAGTTCACACATATAGAAAATGGACATTTTGTGAATACATATTACACGTATTGTAAAATAGATAGAGCTCATATGTAGAGTTTGTTTGATAAACTTTCCTACTACTTTGTCTAAATTAGAAGCAAATTGGTTGAACATTACTTCTACCTAAAATGGCAGAAAACGCACCTATCTTGGTGATGGACAGGACAGCTAGAGGGGATATGGAGGAGGCTGTTATTTTTTTTTTAATAGGTGTACTTTCACCAATTTGCTGATAATTCATTGAAAGTAGATGATCGGTACAATTGCTGCCAATGCATTTTTTAAAGCTGTATTGTCATGAGTCAAATTTGATCATGTTAGGTTCTTGCATAGGTCCTATAGCATTGATAAGTTTCCACCCTCTTTCCTACATACACACATCTCTCCTGCATACACACAACTCTACTACTATCACACACGCAATTTTCCGAAATACACACACAACTCTCCTCCATACACAAACACAGCTCTAACACATATAGCTTTTCTACAGCTTTGAAGTATGCACTCACACCTCTGTTACATACACGCACTGTTTTGCTACATACTTGTACACAGCTTTCTTACATACACCAACAGCTCTCTTATATACTCATGCAGCTCCACACACACAAACACTTATATATATATATATATATGTACACTCATCCATCGTATACATTACCACATCTTGAAATTCCTTCCAGGAATGTGACTGATCACATGACCTGAAAGGTTCAATGGCTAATCAACAACTTTGTTTGATTGGGACCCTATCCATGCCACCTCACATATCAGGAGTGTCGTTCTTCTTTTCATAAAGAGGTCCAAGGGCTAGTCTTGCAGAAGTTTTTTCAGCTACACAGGATGCGCAACATCCGTGCAAGTCCTGGTGACTTTCTCCCCTGCACTGCACCGATCAGATAGATCAGTGTGGGGCAGGAGAAAGGAGAACAGTTCTTTCAGTGATCATGAAGGATGCTGTCAGTGTTTTCCTCCATCAGAATAAGCAGCCTCTAGACTGTAAGAAACACACACATTTTAACATCATTTTGATTGTCTAAAATTTACTGCAGCTAAAAATTACATTTGGTTTACAATGCATTTTGCCAGATATGTTGTCACTTGTCAAAGCTAAGAATTTTACATGCTGGGTTTTTTTATGGCACATTTAGCACTGATAAGTTGTCACACTCTTGCTTAATATGTTAACATTCTGTCTGTAAACTGTATATGCATAGCTACCTTTTTGAAGCAATATTGAGATTTACTTAAGAACGTGGGGCCCAATAAATACCATCAATGGTGCCCAGTCCAAGAGATGGTGGATCCTATAGGTAAACACCACCTCATCATGCACTAAAACTTACTAAAAAAAAAAAAAGATGTGAAGTTCACACATATAGAAAATGGACATTTTGTGAATACATATTACACGTATTGTAAAATAGATAGAGCTCATATGTAGAGTTTGTTTGATAAACTTTC